>NW_015114895.1:84203-96340 GCF_001443285.1 Poecilia latipinna
TGTGTGTGTGTAGACACAGGAAAGATAGGCAGACAGTTCGACTGAGCATGTCAGAAAACAACCTTGGGAGAAATAACATTTGGATGACTAAGAGGCAGCGTGTGGTTTTCATTCTCAAGAACATGTCAGAAGACTGTAATTGGCTGAACAAGCACCCCTGCATGTGTTACTATGTGTTTGTGCATGTGTGTGTGGGATTGTGAGGGCTGCACATTACATCAGGATGCACAGCAGTTTGTGAGGAACAGTGGGTCTTTGTTGAGATTGCACGCCAGTGTCACTTCCAATCCTCCTGAAGCTCATCAGCTGTAAGACACAGTGCTGGATAGCCGTTCCTGGCCAAGAAATGAGGAGGGAGAAAGTCTGAGATGTCAGGAAGATGGAGACCTCCATATTATTTTGGTCATATGTCTAATCAGCCAAAATCAGTTTCAATCCTGCCAGATCTCGCATACCTATCTGTCACACTGTTTGCACAATGGCCAGGCTTTGGGGTTCATATGTGGGCCAACGTTGGAGGACACTATGACAGAATGTGTTTTGAATTGTTTGGATTTATGGGGTTTATTTTACCTGGTACTGACCTTGTTTCAAAGACAAGTACTAAGTTAAAACCTTTGAGTATGTTCTAACTGTCTGGCTAAAGCAAAACAGTCCAAGTATCTTAGAGTCTGGTTAACAAGTTATGGTAGGAAGGAGTGGGACATGAATAGACAGACTGAAAACTTAGTTGTAATAATCTGGGTTCTGTTCCTGTCTTTTGTGACAAAAAGAGCTGAGCCAGTTTCAATATACTCGTATCAGGACCCCAGACACCCACATATGGTCACAAGGTATGGATCAAGCAGCTCAACTGACCTTTCGCCACTTTGACCCATCTTTGATGAGTGGAAGGCAACGAATAAGACAGCTGTTTAATTTAGCACAATAAAGTGACTTCTTTTTTAAATTCTGCAGGTGTGGTTGACAAAAAGCAGGTTGATGTTATGCTGGAGACCTTTGAGTTTTTCCATGAAAAGGGCAAAGAGGACGACCTCCACAAATCCTACAATGACAGATCCTACCTGAGCTCTGAGGACACGGGCCTCGGAGAAAGCCGCACAGGTACAGCGCACACACACAAACAGCAATTAGATATAACCCAATGTTCACTCTTGCTTTATGCAGGTGAGGAAAATAAATAGAAATATGACATTTAATTTGCCACATCTATCTATCTACAGAGTAGAGTGATGAGTCTGCTGTGCCCTTTCTTACCCTCTGCAGACTTTGTGGCGCTATTGACCGGAGTGACAGACTCATGGCTGCCCAGCTCCAGCGGAGTTGCCAGAGTCCGTCTTTCTCTGTCCAGAACCACGCTGACCTTCTCTGTTACATACCAAAGGTAAAACCAGTTTTCTCCAGAAGAAACACGTCTTTTGTTTAGTTTCCCTTGACTTTTCTTTGGTGTCACAAGTTGTGTCTGCTGGTTAAAAACTAATTTTGTTATGAATGTTGACAAAATGGAGTAGAGAAAGTGTTCTTAATCTGAATGAGAAAGATTTTTTTTTTGTTTTTGCTGCCTGTTTTTATACTCGCATATAAGTGAAACCTTACCCTTGCTCTCCAGAATCGGCCGCCCCAGTAAAATAGCCATCTTGGACTCAGATGGGACTCCTGCTTTTGAATATAAAGTCCCCAAAGGACAGACGGACATGGTAAGACATTACTTTCATGAGAGCAGACAATCATATTCTCTTGGCTCCATCTGAGTTATATTTGGTTTCACGCACATGTGTTTCCTGAGAGATGCCGGGAAACCAAGCAGCGATATGATGGATGCTTTTACAGCAGGACTGTGTGCTCAGGCTCTGATTTGTTTTCTCATAACTCACAGTAACATCATAAACAATAAACACACATAGAGAGTCAGTGACACTTCCTATTGGCCTTAGTGCCCCGTTTCTGAACTTCAAACTGATTGCAGTCATTATTAGCACACAATCAGTCGCAACAGCTTTTCAGGTTTAAGTCAGTTTTGTGTTGATAAATCAGGTTACCAATACTTCACTGGATGCTCCCTAAGGTTTGTCTGCATTACCGTATGTGATTTCCTGCCAAAATACACACATTTTCACATTCCACTTTGAACACAAACACTGTTCAGTGAGACAGGAGCCCCCTAAATACAGGTCCCAGAAATTGGCCTATTATTATTTTTAGATAAATGTCAGAGTCAAGCTCCAGAGGACCTCAGAGAAAACACTGTGGCTCTGAAAAAGAAAGGAGGAGGGGAGTTTGCTGAAGCAGGACTTAGAGAGAGAGAAAGAGAGAGAGAGAGAGAGAGAGAGAATTTTTCACACGTTACATCACTGCTTAGCATGGCGACAGAGAGTATTGCTAATTAAAATGGAGATTACTCCTGAACTCGGAGTTATGAGGTGTCGGCTGTCTGCCACATTTCTTCCCTCAGCTCAGAGGAAGAAGTTTTGGTTTTATGTTAAAGTGCTGTGGCCAAGAGTTCAATGCACGATCACAAAACTTTATGGATCTAGCAGATAGCAATATGTTCTCTATCTGCTTTTATTTACAGTGCTTTGCTGAAGTATTCATGACCCTCAAACTTTTCACATATTGTCAAATCCCAGTGATAATGTATATCATCGGGATTTGTTGTGACAAGGCAAAAAAGTAGTGCATAAAAGTGAAGTGGAATAAAAAAAATCCTGTTTTTTTTTAAGTAAACTGTTGAAAAGCATGTTTGTTGTTACTAAAGCCCTTGAATCAATACTGTATAGGATCACCTTTGGCTGTAATTACAGATGCAAGTCTTGTTGATATATGGCTTGCATATACCAACATTCTGTCCAAAAGAAAAATCTATTTTGTCAAGATTTTTCCTCAGTCTTGACCAAATAGGGCAAGCTCATTTAGAGTGGATGGAAAGCATTTCTGAAGAGTATAACCTTTTAGGCTTGCCTTGGATTCTCAATTATGTTTAGATCTGAACTTTGACATATGCCTTGATCTAAATCATTCCCTTGTAGCTCTGGTTGTATCAAGTCTTTTGCAGCATAATGTTGGTTTTCTTCCAGCACTGTCTGATATCTCCCATTTAACTCTGACCAGTTTTAATATTCCTGCTGAATAACAGTATTTCTAAGGCATTATGCTGCCACCATGGAGTGATGTGCTTCATTAATTCCCCACCACACAAAACATAGGCTTTTGAATGTAGGCAAAAACATTGAGTTTTACTTTTATCTGACTCCTACATGACTTGAGGCGAATTCCAAACAGGATTGATGTTTCTGTATTTTAACACACCCTACTGTCTGCCACATTTTCAGAAAAGAATCCCAGACTCGGGACTTAAAGCTCTAACTTTCCCTCACCTATCTGCTTTGTTCCTATGTGTTTCAAGATGCTGTTTGTTCACTAACCTCTGAGGCCTTCACACAACTGATGGATTTATATTGAGAAGAAATAATAAACACTGCAGGCACTTTGTCTTAATGTGCTTCCAGGAAGAACTGAAAAAGGCCCGATGTATTCTAAAGCCATTGTTCATGCGCATTTGCATCCTAAACGTCTCCAACACTGCACCTGTTTTGGTCGGTGTTTGCTTGCAGATCTGTGGAGTTTGGAAAAATTTGGCGAAACCTCTCTTGCGACAGCTGCAGTCTGAGCAACTGCGCATCAGCATGACCACATCCACGGGCAGGCGAGAAGAGGTGGTTGGGAAAATCATCAAACACAGAGCGCTGTTTGCCGGTGAGACTGCATGTGGGCTTTTAATGCATGCACTCTTATCCGTGTTATCTTCAATGCATCGATTATGTTGAGTCTTAAGTAAAAGCAAAATAAAGCTGATTGAAATTGTTTAAATGCATAGGCAGATAACTCCTGTCACTGTGCATGCTTTTTATGTGCAGAGACATTCAGTTCAGTGCTGACCTCAGAGGAAGAGAATGCGGGAATGGGAGGCATTGCCCTGCTGACGCTGAGTGACAGTGAGAACAACCTTCACTTCATCCTCATCCTGCAGGGTCTCATCAGACACAAGGACAGAGGTGAAGGAGACACACAGGAGTATACACTGAAACTAAGAAGTGATTCTAAATAAAGTTAAATGGAAAAAAAAAACTCTTTCTCCTCAGAGCCAGTTCTGGTCCCAATCCGAGTCCAGCTGATGTACCGCCAACATGTCTTAAGAGAGATCAGGTCCAACATCACCTCTAATGTGAGTAACAATTACACATCCATCATAATCAGTTCAGTCAGAGACAGAAAGGACTAATAACCATGTTGAAAAAGATTTGTTTTATGCTGACTATTATAAAACAGTGGCGGAGTTTTAGGGGAAGACGTTTTGCTCTGAATGTTAAGGAGCCAAAGTCGTCTTGTTTTGGGTTAGAAACGTATGTCAGATCGCCAGAGTCCCACTGTTGCCCCCGCCCTGTTCCCAGCTACTCAAGGAGACGGATGTGGTTTTCTCGCCACATCCTAGCGAAGTTATCGTGGCGCTTGGATCACAGCTCAGCATGCTGATAGACGATGAGGGAAAATGTATGAAGGTGTGAGGAAACAAAAGGAAAGGGAAAGTCTGTGTGGAGAGTTTGGCACGAGACAGATAGTGGCGGAGTATGAGACATAAAGGGAAGCGTGGGGGTAAAAGAGGATGCGCCACCTCTCACACATGTCAGTGGTTAGTGGTCTGTGGGTTTAGTAGAAGGAGAGGAGGGCGGAGGGGGTGTTGAAAGGTGCGTCTGGTTTTAATTCTGCCAGGAAGGGACGATGTTTCTCCTTTGATCCAGCTGTTTACAGAATGTCCTTGACAAATATTGTGTAAGATTTGAGCTTAGCCACTGCTTCCTGACCCATTAAACTACACAACAACTAAAAAGTCAAACTCCCAACGTATTATGTATTATTTCAAACCCAAGAGAATATTTAGCTTATGTGCTTTAAGTGTTTATGCTTCTTAAACCTTTAAACATTTTAAGACATTACAAATTCAAACATCAGTGTATTTTTTTAGAATTTCATTGGATGCCACACTAAAGTGGAGGAAAAATGTTATAAAGTTTTCTTTTACAAATCAAAGCATAAAAAAATGCCCCATGAATATATATTCAGCCCTGTTTCTTCTTATAACCTTCAATAAAGTCATCTTCAAGTATGAAACATCTGGAGGACAGCATTAACTAGGAGATTATTTAAAAAGATTAGACAAAACTGTAGTGATTTTCAAAACAGAAACTAACTCTGGACAGTAACAATCCCAACACTGAAACATGGTGGTGCCAGCACTATACTGTGAACATGCATTTCTTCTGCAGGAAAAAGGAAGCTAATCAGAAAATGTAGGGCAGAACTGGAGGCAAACATCCAGTTTCCATTAGGATGCTGACTCTGACGATATAAAGCCATGCATATTATAAAATTGTTGTTCACATATGCTCTTGTTCCTTTTTGACTGATGTGTACACATTTCCTGAATTTGAATGTGCAAAGCTGGAAAAGGCTTGCATCTGCAAATATTGTTTGCTGGACCTTTTCAGGTTTTTATTTTGTAAAAAAAAAAAAAAAATGTTGAAAGGCATGCCTTAGATTTCTCTAGCTTAAAATATCCCAATAAGGTATATTAAAGCTTGTGGTTATAACTTGATATATTGTGAAATAGTAGACATAGACAGGCAGTCTTATTACTGCTGTGTTACTGCCCCGCTCCATTAACACCGGACCCTAATATATCCATCTGCACCTTGCCTCCCCCTCATTATTCAGTCCATTTTTTTTCTCCAGCAACATAACCCTCTCTCAGTGCCTCCCCTGCTCTTTTTCTGAGCTGTTTTGGCTGCTCGCTCTGTGGATTTATGCTTCGTGTATATTTATATTGAACCAAGGCCTGAGGGTCATAAAAGTAACATTTCTTTAACACACTCATACATGTGTCCTATTAATCCAACATTTCTCAGCGTCTTCGTGCAATACTGTCAGTCCCGCTTTAAGTCAGCGGCCTCTCACTGGTGAAACCAGTGAAAAAAATATGAACCATATTTTTGCCTCGAGTCGAACTGCGCGTGTGTGAGCGGGGTGATTATGGGGTCGCGTTGTTGCGTAGCAGAAATGTTTGCATCTCTAATGGGTTTGGACTCTGCCATGTCTTTGCGACTGTCGTATTTATTTAACCTCGAGATGATTTAGCTGCCACGTGATTTGTTTTGCTCTCTGTTCCATTTTTGTTTAGAACAAACACAAACAGATGGAGCTGGACACAAATAACGAGCCTGTCTTTCATTTAAAGAAGCTGGGTCGGGGGTGGGAGGGTTACTATGATGACAAGTCAATGTTTCATAAACCTCATGTCAACAAGATCTAACACTTCATTGTGACGTTTTCATTCCTGCCTTTGAAGACAGTAATTAATTTTTAGTGAAATATGTTTTTGGGTTTTTTTTTTGACTATTTGTGGCTTTCTGTGACACAGAAACTCGTTTAGCTTTGTGCTAACACTTTCAATCTGTGCAGGATCCAGACTTTGCTGAGGTGCTGACAGACCTGAACAGCCGCGAGCTGTTTTGGTTATCTCGTGGTCAGCTGGAAATCTCCGTGGCAACCGAGGATCAGGATCCCCGACAAATCTCTGGCTTCATCACAGGGAGAAAATCTTGTGACAGTGAGTGATTTTGCTCTTAGAGACCTGAATACTACCTGATGGAGTACAGGTGCTATTTAGTGTTAGATAAACACTAAATAGCACATTATTGTGAAAAGGAAGAAAAATGCTGAATGGTTTTTCATATCTTTTACAAAAAGTGTTACTTTCAAGTAGTGTTCATTCTCTGGAGTCAGCTGCAAGTCTTGGGCATGTCTGCTGCTTTTGCTAGTACAGACATCTGGCTAGTAAAGGCTTAAACAAAGACATACGTTTTTTTCCCATTCTTCTTTGCAAAACAGCTCAAACAGCATCAGATTGGACGGAAAGAATCTTCTGAAGTTTCCCACAGATTCTAAGTTAGTTTTTTGTCTAATCCTTGACTGGGTCATTCTAATGTAAATATGTTTTGTCGCTGCTGAGGAGAAGCGTCCATGCTGCATGATGCTTCCACTGCCATGTTTCACTCATGAGGTTTTAGTCCCAAACAGGACTTCTAATGTCTTTTTTTAAATTAATGGCTTTCATTTTTGCATTTTAACTGACAGCAGATTTGTGGAGTGCAGGATTAATGGCTGAGCTGTGTAGTTTTTTTAAAAGTTAGGTTATATTTATAGGTATTACATTACAGTGGGCTGAATACAGATGAGTGCCACACTTTTCAGGTCTTAATTTGTTGAAAATTCTGGAAATGATGTAGCAGTCTTCTTCCATTTTAAAATCCCAGTAAAGCACAATAAAGTTTGTTGTTGTTACTTGACAAAATGTGAAAAGGTTCAAGAAGTACTTTTTTTTTTAAACTCTTGGATCTGGTTCTGAGAAGCAGAGAAAAAGAACACAGTTTAAAAACATGGGTTGTGTTGCTGCGGTACTCTGTTCGTCCATCTGTGGCTGGTTTTGTCATCCTCCATAAAATACTTTCTTTCTGCGTCCTTTCTTTCAAGTCTTATCGATGTGGGGAAAGCTATGTTTATAGACCTCATGTTGGACTTGCTGTCTCACCGAGGGTCTGCACACGTGTGTGTGTGTTTGTGTGTGTGTGTGTGTGTGAAGCTGTAAGAAAAGGCTTTTAGGAATGCTGTGGACTGCCCAAGTTTTCTTCAAATATAAAAACATGAACACATGTCCTTTTCTGTGCGACTCACTATTACTATTTGAACTTAATCATCATGTGTCCACTGCTGCGAAATGCTTTGATTTCAGTTTTTGTTGTCACAGACTGGGATTTATAACCCAAAAAAATATGCTTGTTTGTAAAATGTGTACACACACACTCACACACACATGATTGCTGCCAAGGTCAGTGTGCTGGACCTGATTCCTTGTGTCGGTGTTCCAGCGTTTTGATTAACAGCATGTGACGTAATCTGGTAAGAATTCAGGTCCAAAGTTCTTCTTTCCCTCTCTGTCTCCTCCATGTCTCAGTCCCTCCGTCCGCTGTCCTCTTTGTGCAGCTTTGGCATCAGTTCTCATCTATGCTGCTGTTCCCTCTGTGTCTCATATTGAAAACTTTCTCTCCACTTCTGTTACTCATTTCCTTCTGTCCCCCTCAGCTCAATCTTTGTAAGACTCACTTCATTCACCAGAATATACAGAATATACCTCAATCTCAGATGTAACCTTTAGCATTTTCTTATGCAAAGTTGTTTGTGTGCAGCGGCATGGATGTTTTTGGTATGACATAAGCAGGCACAGATTCTTGGCTGTGATTAAACTTAATTTTCCACAATAAGAGTCAAAGCTGTGAAAAAATATAACTCAGATGTGTGCTTCTGCTGCTGCAGAACACAAGTAGGTATAATTTGTCTCTTTTCCTTCGTTCAACCTGCTTTTGTTGTGTGTGATGGATAAACAGATGAGAGAAATTATGAAGTCTTTGTTATTTATATTTTTACATGAATCTGTCTTTGTCCAATTCAGCTATTCAGAGTGTGATGTCCAGCGGCGATGCGTTGATCCCAGGGAAGACAGGAGGGGTGGGTTCTGCCATCTTTAATCTCCATGGTAACGGGACGCTGGACTACCAGGTAACAGTCTCTTTTACTCATAAACAATGTTTGTGTTTTTGTTTTCAGGAAACTTCCCTTTCTCAGGTTTTGATTCCCCAGACTCAACAATGAATTTCTCTAAAATGTTGCAAAAGCACATTTAGAGTTGATAGGATGTTTAATGCCTGGGTCTGTTGGTGTCCTGCAGGTTCAGGTCGCAGGTCTCACAAGTGACATTGTGGGTCTCACAATAGAGCTGAAGCCGCGGCGTCGAAACAAGCGCTCTGTCCTTTACGATTTAACTCCGGAGTACAGCAGGGAGACCGGGCAGGCGGCGGGCAGCTTGAGTCGACTGGAGGCCCGACATATCCACATGCTGCTGCAGAACGAGCTCTTCATCAACGTGGCCACGGCACACAGCCAGGAGGGGGAGCTCAGGGGGCAAATCAAAGTCCTGCCTTACAGTGGCCTGGAGGTACCCAGACATGGTGAGGACCAGTGGAGTGAGGATAAACAGATTAAGAAACATCTAAACAGTAAAAAAAAAAAAAAAAGTACAATGACTTGCTTTGAAAATATACTACATTTATTGTCTTTTTTCATTCGTTTTCCATCTCTTCAAGAGCTGCCCACTCCTCTGGCCGGGCATTTTGTGTCCCCACCGGTACGAACTGGAGCATCTGGCCACGCCTGGGTGTCTGTGGATAAACAGTGCCACCTGCACTACGAGATAATTGTCGCAGGTCTTAGTAAGACGGAAGACGTGACCATGAACGCCCACCTGCACGGACTGGCAGAGATCGGAGAGCTGGATGACAGCAGCACAAATCACAAGAGGCTCCTGACGGGTTTCTACGGCTCTCAGGTCTGTCTGCTTGTCTGCTCACAAATGTTACTGTAGACTATTCAGGTCAGAAGTTCAAGTTTTTGTTTTGCTTTGAATATAAAAAAAAAATTAAAAGTTGTATTTCATATTAACAGCCATTAACAATGCAAAAATATTTAGATTTGAATGCAGGGCAATCAATAATCACATTTGACTCACTTATTAGGTGCAAATATGCAATGTTAAACTGTTACTATTAAACATTTTTAATATCATTCAAGCCTATAATTTGGCGTCAAACATGGTGCCTGATAAGAAACAAGATAAGTTTGTGGTGGAAAGGAAAACTAAATATTGCTAATATATGCATCACTCTAAAAATGTCTTAATAAAATATGATATCTAAAGTATTGCATCTACCCTGCAGGCTCAGGGGGTTTTAAAGGACATGAGCATTGAACTACTGCAACATCTGGACCAGGGAACAGCCTTCATCCAAGTCAGCACCAAGCTGAATCCTCAGGGAGAAATACGAGGACGGGTATGCGATGAAGTCATGTGGTCACTAATTTTAATGTCGTTGTCTTACTGTAGTGATATGTTAAGCCACAAACTTCCCTAATAGTTACTAAGGTCTTAGAATTAGCTTAAATGACACAATTTGTTGCGTGTTTCCTTTGGGATTTTACAGATTAAACCCTGGTGCTGAGAATCATGAAGAGTAAATGCTAAAAACAATCAAGGTGTTTGCTGTTTGCCAAAAAGCTTCATCCAGTAACCACCTGATTCTGTCAGGTGGTTATTGTTTTCATTGGCAGCTGTTTCTCTACACAGCGTTTAGTTCATTTTATTGGCCTACAGAAACATACAAAGAAACCACAGTTGGCTGTAAACTCCACAGGTGTAATGGTTGATCACTTTGTGAGGTCGTCTTTCATCCCAACTTAATTCTCTACACATTTCACACATGCTCCCTCCCCACCTGACTCCATTTGATGATGCATTTCCAGGTCCATATCTCAAACAGCTGTAAACTTGGTGCCCCAGCAGAGGTAGAGGAGGCTGAGTTTGATGACCTTTTCCTGAATGACCCCGAGGAGCTGAAGAAAGACCCAAACACCTGCTTCTTTGAGAACCAGTATCACGCTCATGGTTCCCGCTGGACTCCCAGCTATGACAAGTGTTTCACATGCAGCTGTCAGGTAAGGAGAGCACTCACATCTTGCTGCACACGGCAATGTTTTTATGCAAGACATTTTGCAGCATATTTACTGTGATTTCATAAAACATCTTTTTCCATCTGTAGAAGCGAACAGTGATCTGTGATCCAGTTATCTGTCCAGAGCTGACCTGCTCCAGAACCATTCAACCCGAGGACAAGTGCTGTGCCGTCTGTGATGGTACGGCCAACGTTATGTTGGGGATTTTTAAGTCATTCATAGATGTTAGAGTGCTCTCCATTGCCATCCATGAGTTTCAAGCTAATAATCATTTTATGACTATTCACTCCATGTGCAGAAAGGAGGGAGGCAAAGGACATAAAAGCACCAGAGACGGTGGAGGAACACCTAGAAGGTGGTGTTATAACTCTACTCTATTTTTTTTTCCCTCTTTTGTCTTTTATGTTTTCTAACTGCTGTTTTGTTTATGAGATTTTAGCTCACAGATTAACTCAAAAGCCCTTGTCTTATCCCTGGCAACCCTCTCCGCTTGTATTTCCCATCACTCAGGTTGTTACTTTGAGGGCGACCAGAAGATGCATGCCCCAGGCACCACATGGCATCCCTTTGTTCCTCCCTTTGGATACATTAAATGTGCGGTCTGCACTTGCAAGGTAATAAACATCAATAAATAGGCTCACATCTGGCTGAGTTTACATCTCAGAGGCTCTTTACGGATCGTTTGTGTTGTATTAGGCTGCAAAGAATGTGAAGGGTAGAGAAAATTCTCCTCTGTACTTTAAGGATGTCCAAAACTGGAAAGAGAAGTCACATTTTTCTAAAGAAAAACTGTTTCCAATCTGTTGTTGTTTTAACCTCAGGGCTCTACAGGGGAGGTCCACTGTGAGAAGGTGACGTGTCCCGTACTGACTTGCAGTCACCCAGTGAGACGGAGCCCCTCTGACTGCTGCAAGGAGTGTCCAGAAGAAGAGAGGACCCCTGCAGGCCTGGAGCACACCGACATGATGCAAGCGGACGGCCCACGGTACTGCAAATTTGGAAAGAACTTCTACCAGAACAGCGACAGCTGGCACCCCTGGGTGCCTCTTGTGGGCGAGATGAAGTGCATCAACTGCTGGTGTGATGTAAGCATGAAGGAGCTACAAGTTTTTTTTTTTGCTAAAAAGCAAATGAAATCCAATTTTTCCCATCAAATGAAGAAATTCTTAATATTGCTTTCTCGCTCTCTTTTTCTCTACAGCATGGAGTTACCAAGTGTCAAAGGAAACAGTGTCCTGTGATGACCTGCTCTAATATCACCCGTACAGAGAGCTCTTGCTGTCCTGAATGTGCAGGTAAGGAATGAACACATGTTGATTTACATATTGTCCCCTTCCTAAAATAATAGCCTAAGTCTTTTTTTTTCTTTTTTTCTTTTTTTTTTTTTTTTTTTTTCCAAAATCACTTTTTGCAAAAAATACCTTTGGCCATTTTTTTTGGAAAGGGAAAATTTTTTTTTGGGG
>NW_015114895.1:99453-103091 GCF_001443285.1 Poecilia latipinna
AAAACATGTTTATTTAAATATTTTCCCCCTCCCAAAAAAATAACCTAAATTTTTTTTTTTTTTTTTTTTTTTTTTTTTTTTTTTTTTTTTTCCAAAATCACTTTTGGCAAATAATACCTTAGGCCATTATTTTAGGAAAGTGACAATATTTTTATGAGGAGTGCATTAAAATTTTACATTTAAATGCAAATCTGTCTTTAAAACAAATCTAAGCTATTACTTCATGCCTAGATGTGAAAGTGTTGTTTGAAACTCTTATTTTGAAAGAATGGAATGTTTCCAGCTATTATTAGATGGTTTTCACATTCTTCTAACCCCTTTTTAAAACAAAACAACAACAAAAAATCAAATAAGAATAAATCTAACAACCTTCCCTGCAGAAAACTAAACCAACATGAAAAGTTCTAAACATATTTCAATTCTTTTCTCTGCATATCTTTTTTTGTCTCACCCATAAGATTATTCCTCTCTTCTGCTGCTGCTTCCAGGCACATTGTCTGCAAATTAAGCCTTAATCTTATTAGACTTCTAGCAACTTTTAGGGCAGCTGACTAAATCCCTGCTGTGGAGTTGGCAACAGCATTGCACTTCTGTGTTGACAGAGGCATCTATTAACACCCTGTTGCCAATCTAGTTGACAACACGCAAGCACTGAAAAATCTTCTTCTACTTTAAAAACTGCTTGTGCAGCAACATTTATTCTTTTTATTTTATTTTAGAAGACAGAATAATCTGTAAGCACTGTGGGAAAACCACAACCGGCTAGCTGTTAGCTGCTAACCAAGTTAGCATTAGCCACTGATTCTGAGCTGACGTTCAACTCAAAGGTTTTTTTATTTTTAATTTGTTGTTGTTTTCACTGTATTTAAAGTGTCTGTATATTTGTTCATATAGAACCTCTGACTATCAAACCTGAGCTAGAACACTGAACACTGAACAGAGATCCTTCAGAACAGTTATATCTGTGAAAGAAACAAATAATTCTGTATCACATTTCTCATTAATTGTCTTATCCTCTCCCTAGATCAGAAAGAGGAAGCTGATCTGATGACAAAAACACCAGGCAAAAGACGAACCTGGAGACAATGAGGATGTGGAATGGCCCCGACTTCAGAGATGAGCCCCAAACCCCCTTTTCTAGATAACAGATCCCTCCTCCTCCTCTTCCTCATCCCACACGGACCTATACCCAGAGCTGCACACTGGGACCCCCTTATCGCTCCTGACCCAACACCCACCCTGTTATCAGCTTCAAGATTGTAAAGAGGAGAGCCGTGCAGAGACTGAAGGGAGTTCAAACGCAAAATAAAGACTTTAAGTGAAGCAGTAAAGCTTTGGAGAGGACCATCCTAGCGTTACTCACATGCTGCCTTCAGGGTTTGTTGGAGTTTAACCGTTCCTAAACGGGTGAAAGGTGAAGCTGTAGGTCCAACGCAGCTTTTCATCGGACTGAAATCCAGGTGGATTTTAAATAGTAAGTGTTGGGAGAGAAAAGCAGTTTGTATCGACAGAGCTTATTTTTGAAGCACAGCCATAGTTACTGCGGCTCCCACTGGACACAGCGATGGAAAATGTTACTTAAGAAGGCGCGAGTGTGTGAATGTAGGTATCTGTGTCTTTCTTTTACTTCCTTGGGATTTTTTAAAGAGTGTGAGTAAGTGAATTGAAGAAGCGTATCTGTGCCCACACACTTTTGTCTGTTGTAAGAAAATATTTCCACTCTGTATGACTCTCATTCCTGACAGGATCGCTCAGTTTTTCTGGGATAGAGCATTAAAACACCTTCTGTTTATATCATTTCGCCTCAGCTTTGGTTCTTCCCGTTTTGCTTTAAGCCATTTTTGTTTTTGCTTTTTTTCATCATTGTGAAATATGAAGCAGGTTTGTATTTTGTATTTATTGAATACTGTTGAAACAAAATAAAAAGGGTTTGTTAGTAAAAGAGGAAATGTCTCCTGATTTATAGAAGTTGTTGCTAAGGTTATACACCCATTTCCTCTTTTAGCTGCTGGGATTTTATCACGGTTCTTTAAATCCTGCAATAAGTCACGTTTCTACTAATATCAGAGCAAATGCTGACAATCACGTCAGAGCTCTCTTCAACAAATCCCTACCAACCTTTTTCTTTATTTTCCTCTATCTCATTCTTCCTTTTCTATTTTGCTTTCTATCATTTTGCTAGCTTGTGTTTTTTTTCTGAGATAGCACATGCGATAAATAAAGATTCATACACACACACACACACACACACTCACATACAGGGGAAGAAAAAAGGACAAACAGACAGGGAAAGCACACAGACGGAAACATAAACAGACACTCACAGACTGACACATGTCCAAAACCCTGAACCTGGAACACACACATTGCTGCCAGCAGTTTTTCCAACACACCGCTGTAAAGCTGTGACTGCTGCGCTCTGCTGGCCAAAATACATTACTACACTATGATGATGAACTTATTTTAAAAAGTGGATAATGCACAACTCGAATATCAATGTCACCGTTCAATGGGCTAATTCGCATCTGCAGTCCTCTGACAAGTCACAAAAATGAATACACAATAACTAGATTGTTTTTTTTTGTTTTGTTTTGTTTTGTTTTTTTTCTTTTTTTGCTGGTACATATGTCTCTGTGCAAGAAAGTTTTGTTGAAAAGTCAGGATGTTCTTTCTTACAAATAATATTTTTCAATTTTAATTTTAATATGTAAAATATAGGACTAAGAACCAAAGAACAGTAAATAAAAACTCCTTAAAGAGCCCATTAATAAAACAAGAAACAGATAGAAACCCTGGAGAAATCCCATGTAAGCACAAAGACACAGAGAGAGAAAGAAAATGATAAAAGATTTTCCTAATTCAAAACTATTTTCTAGTTTCCGTGACTGTCATCACAGCACTGTGCCAGTAATTTAGTGATTTCTACTCCTGCATTTTTCTTCTTGACAAGTTAACTCAGGACTGCAGTGTGAGTCAAGCTTTGATGATCACAAAAACACACTCTTGGCTGTTTATCAATCCTTATTTCTAAATATTCTAAAAACTGAAATTACATTATATAAAATGAAGGAGTTGCCTAGAATGCAGTCTGACTGTAGATGCCTAAATTTAGCTGCTTTACAGAGGCATTGTATTAGGAAGCAGCAACATTAAAATGTCAACAAAACCAAACAACTCAAGCAGACTTTTTCTCTCTTTTTTTTTCCTTTTTTTTTCTTTTTGTGGTCACATTTAAATGTTTCAGATACAAGAATATTTCGTAACAAACAAAGAAACAAAGACAGCCTCCTGATCAAATACAGAAAAAAGTTTTTAAATCAAACTTTTATTTATTTAGAGATAAGAAGGTTTTTGTAAAAAAAAAAATTGTACAAAAAAAATAAAAGAAAAGAAGAATGAAAATCACAATTTTGTTGCTCCTGTTTGATTTGGTAAAGCAATAAAATAGTAAAACATCCAAAGAAGTGAATACTTTTTATAGGCCCTTTAAAATAAATCTATACAGTGGTCTGTACCACAGGCTTTATATTTATCTGACATCTATTTACGATCCTTTCAACACTTTATACCACATATCTCAAACTCAAGGCCCGCGGGCCACATGTGGCCCGCCATGTCATTTTATGTGCCCCCCCCCC
>NW_015114895.1:109003-115444 GCF_001443285.1 Poecilia latipinna
CCGTCAATGTGGCCCGTTGAGGGGGGCCAATATGCTGAAGTGGCCCTCGATGAAATTGAGTTTGACACCCCTGGTTTATACCATTATGCAGTCACAGTTTTTAGGGTACAACCCCTAAAAATCCAGTTTATCTGATTTCATGTCTTCATAAGTTGCCTGGGTGTTTGTACAGTTTTGCAATTAGTGACCCACAGGTGTAAAAAATAGAGGTGACCCCATTTGTAACTTTACTCAGAGGGATAAATCTAATAAAACGTCTCCCGTAGGAAATAATTGCACAAGTGTAAACGGCGCTTCCCAAAGGAAATGCTGTAAAAGTCGAGGTAAAAGATGTCTGTGCCTCACCCTGCTGAACAGACTCCAGCTGAGTGAGCAGAGCCTCATCAATATTTCAGCACTGCTGCCCTCTGCTGTGAACATCTGAACTGACATTTTCACACCCATAAAATAGGGATTTACAGTGTTTAACAGGCTGTACTTTCACGAGCCATATATAGCGTCGTAAACCGGTTCCTAAGCTTGCAACGCAGCTCCAGGATGCTTCCTTTATTTTTTTTAAATTGACTGCGCTCTTGTTTCCCGGCAGCTCCACTGATACAGCTCAAAGAGGAAAAGTCTTCAAATAGTGAAAGGCAAAGTTACAGGAAAACAATTATACTTTTTTAACCTTTGCTGATTTGCTGTGGCCTGATTAGTTTTTCCAACCTTCAAACTGCAGATAGGTCACTCTGAAGCTGTTCTACCTTTTATTTTTTTATTTTTATCATATCAAAAGGATTTTGACTGTAATCTCTTATGAACCTCACCTTTGTGTCGAGACTGTGCTTGCATCAATGAAACCCCCTCTGGGCTGGGGATGAAAGGAAAACACCTGATGCTTTATACATGGCCAAACACCTTGTGTTGTAGAGGGCAAAAGCTTGGATGCTTTACTTTTTCTCTCTGTGTAGAACTTCTCAAACAGTCGAGTGAAGAGCTCACTTGTCTCGGACGATGTGAGTTATGACATTTAATTTCTCTATGGGAGAAATAAAGCATTTTTAAGCTGAACCGCCTTCTGGCCGTGACGATTTGGAGTTTCTGAGGTTTCCCTTTGTTTTCTGCCGAATAAATGCGCTGCTGAGTTTACTGGCATATGACTGGAGATATTTGGTTACTGGAGGACAACCAGATCTCTTACAGTGATGTGAATTTTAATTTTTGTGCCCCTACTGGTCTCCTCTGTCATGACTTTTATGTCCCCACTGAATGTTTTAGATTGTCACACAAAGTTAAATGGGAGAGAAACAAAACTTAAATAAATCCAAAATGTGACGTCATCAATTAGGGAAAATGCAAACCAAGGGACAAAGGTAAAACCATATAGCTGCCTAAACCTAAAAACCGGTGCTTTCAGAGGTGAACGACATTTGTGGTCTTTTGCTCAGCAGTTGCATGCAAGCTCTACCGTACATGCTGTTTTTACCAGACTATTTCTTTTCAGCGAATTATAAACTCTGTTCTCAACTTTAACAGCTCCCAAAAAAATAAAGAAATAC
Organism: Poecilia latipinna; assembly: GCF_001443285.1. Classification (NCBI taxonomy): domain Eukaryota; kingdom Metazoa; phylum Chordata; class Actinopteri; order Cyprinodontiformes; family Poeciliidae; genus Poecilia; species Poecilia latipinna. The sequence continues at coordinate 110,542 of NW_015114895.1, forward strand.
GGTACTGGAATAAAGAGCCAGAGCTACAAGTCAACGGTTTATATCGAAGCATATTCAAAAGTGCTATAATGTCCCAGTCAAAGTCCATAGCTAAATATAATTTAGAATCTTTGGCAGTAATTGAACATGTATATTCACAGTTGCTCCGCATTCCAAATCAACCGAGTCTGAACTAATTTTCAAGAGAAAAAAAGGGGAAAAAAATCTATAGCTGTGCATCAACTCTTAAGCTAAGGGGCTGTGGTATTTGTGAGCCGAAAATCAATAAATCACTCGTGGGGTTACAAATTCAGGTTACCAATGGAAGAAGGATGCTAATGAGTAACACCAGCAGTTATTGGACATGACAGCGCCAACTCCCTGCATGTCTCTTCTTCCACTGGGCCGCGGCACCGTTCATCACTTCCTGCAGATTTTATTGTAGTTTCTTGCTCTGCTGCGCCTTCAGAAGTGACAGCAGAGCCAGATTTGACAAAGTCAGCCGGTCATTGCTTCTGCTACAATCACAGCTGTTCTCTGAAAAGTTCAGTGTGGAGGTTTCCGAGAACAAGAACCGTTCATGTCGTCCCGTGCGTTAACGTCTTAAAATACGTTGTGTGCAACCGATTCCGTTTTATTCTCCTTGTCTTGGAAGCATTAAAAACTGGCAAGTTAAGAAGAGCAGACTCTCTCAGAGCGTCTCCCACGTGCCGGAGACTTTCCTCTAGTTTGCACATCCAGACAAATCCCAGTCAATGCCTCCGAGGATGAGAAATCTCCAAATGTTGCATCTGTAGGCCCTGATTCAGTTAGTTTCATCAAGCGTGTTTGTTATCTGTACCATTTGGCCTGGTAATGACATTCCTATATTTGCAGTGACAAAAAGAAGAACATTTCACACATGATTGATGAAACGAAGGAAGTCTTGATCTAACCGCGTTGTATTTTTCAGAGGAGTTCTGTGCATTAGAGGGAAAATGTGCTGCCTCAGGAGGAGATTAGGTGATGCCTCGTAGATCATAGAACCAGAACAAGAGACACCACTGTTACCTCATAAAGCTCGTTTAATGATTGTTCAATGAATAATCAAAAAGATGAATGAATAAATGAATACTCTAAAGATTATGGGACTAATCGATGAGTTTTTTTGTTGTTTTCCATTTGGACACGGTAGGATTAGACATAATTAAATATTACTTTGCATTTACATGTCGCCCTGCAGAGGTTAGTGAGGGGAGCTGAACTGTTGCTCTGTCCAAGATCTGTTTCTGAATGGATGGGTGGAAACTATTAACCTTCTGACCTGCGTTCAATAAGTTACGCTGTGCAAAGTGTGCACTGAAAATGTTTATCTGTTATGAAATTCAAAGCAAAAAAATGTGTGTGAATGTCACCATAACTACTCAATGAAATTTAAGTGTGAAGTTGCCATTTTTATTACGCAATTATGTTTTACCACCTTTGATTATTTCTGATTTTGGGTCCAGTTCAGCTCAGTGACCTTTGCCCTATTGGAGCTGCAAGTTGTGTCTAAATTTCGCCCAAATAGCTGTTGGTTTGAGAACATTTTAAACATTTTAAAATAGTTCCCCATATTCAACATGCCACTAACGTTATGCAACATGGCAGAAACACACAATGAACAGACCCCACAGAATGATGATACCTCCATCAGACCTGACAGTTAGTAAATAAAATTTTACACTGAGTTGTCTGATCCATCTACATTCTGACAGAGCAAACAATGGATGCACTAACAGTTCAGTTTCTTCTTCTTTTTGTATCAAACACTGATGGAATTGAACAGTGAAATGTTTGCAAGAAGCACTACAGTATATGGATGTAAATTTTTATTTTCCAATCTACAAAACAATGCAAAAGGTTTCATAGCCACACACGTGCTGCTGAAAATGAACTGAATTGCAGGTAATCAAAGTAATGTGCAATGAGTGGACTGAGTCAGCCCATTCAGGGGCAGCTGAGAAGTTTCTTTTTCTTTTTATGTGACCTTTTAACCTTTGATTCCTCCAACTGGGGGGACTTAAGGTGTAGTTAAATCTAATTCCAGATTTCAAAACACAATAGCATGGATTAATACGCTTTGGGATCTCAGCTGTTGTAATGCCATCTGTGCAAATGGGGTGAAATTGTGGAGAAGCCACAAATTACTTTATTGACTCCTTAACTTTCTGAGTGCTTCTTACCTGATGGGTGGCCGAGAAGGGTCTGGAGTCGCAATGGAGCGTCCCAGAGACAATTATTAGTAGCCCGCTTTCACTTGATTGTTGGCTGGAAATGAAACAGGCTGATTAAAGGAAGAACTCTCTAATGGAGTCTCGGGTGTCTCAACAGCCCAAAAGGGCCCGAGCCAATCTAGCACTGATGAAACGCGGGCACAGCCAACGTCTCACACTGCAGGGAGTAAAATTATGTCTTCTAGAAATGGCTTGGAAACATAAAAAACAAAAGTAAAAATTTCTACCCACAGGTGTAATCGCAGGGCAATCTACAGATTTGGAGTTGCCTCATCAAAAGCTCAAGACGAGAAGACGTTTTCTCATGTTGTAAGTGAAATAATCTGCCTGTGAAACTTGTACTTTATCATCAATATTAAGAAATTATTGACTTGAAGCAAGCTCCTCCTATTCCTGCTCAAACATTGCTGTTTTGTCTTTTTTCAAGTGTAAGGTATTTGCTCTAGAAACGAGACAAAAAATACTTTTGTTGCTTTTGCAGTGACTCACCTCAAAGTTTGCAACTCATTCCAAAACTACCTTTCAACCAGCTGAAGATGCTGGTTTTATGCCAACTACAGGGACATTTTAAGACAGATTAAATGCCTCAAACAAAAGCCAGAGTTACTTTAATTGGGATACATTAAAGCGCTTTTTGTGCTTAAGGACTGGATATAAATTCATCACTGTAAAAAAAAAGAGTATTTTCCCTCTCATATTTGTTCAGTTTTTGCTTCTTTTTTTGCCACACGTTTCATATTTTACTAAATACAAAACGCGGTTCTTAAATGTTGTATGTCATGTATTAAACAAACCAACAAAATCACGCCAGGCCTTGTGGATTGTGTGGATAAGGCTTTAATGTGGCGCTGTGTGGGAACCAGCCGCTGCCCTCCTGCGCGCAGCAGAAACGGATTCCAGGGCTTACATCTTCCACATCATCTCAACTCGGTTCTCTCCAGAACCTCCCACAGGTAGGTAGCTCTCCTCCGCGCTCTCATCCCGCACCGGCGTGGCGGTGCCTCACTCAGAGAGATGCGCACTCCGCCGCGGCCCCCTCCTCTCCCCACTCAGCCCCGCCGTGTCTCAGGCTGTCCAGTCCCGTCAAAGTGCGCGCCGGGAGTCTACACATCTGGACCGACAGATGAAACGGATGGTTTCATCCGTGAACTCATTGATTTTTCGTGTGCATCCGAGTGTGACCGCGAGGGGGTCCTGCAGCGGCGAAACACCCGCAATGCAACACGCGGCGGCCGTTGAACGCCACGACGAGCATCTTCCCGTCGCTCAGCGGGTATCTTAAAGAAATGCTGTCATTCGTGAGCAGGGCGCCGTCAGGCAAAGACTTTGCGTGTTTTCTCCACGTTTTTTACTTGAAGTTGAGGCTGTTGCAGTCAGGAGGGGATTCCTCCCACCACACTGTCGCTGCTGGTCGCCTGAAGCTCCAGGATCACTCAGTCAAGTTCTTAGAGGAGTAAACTGTTGCCTTGAGTCAACTTTGTCAGTCAGTGTTTGGATCTGGGACCCGCTGAGTCTCCACAGCCTTCCCCTTACCCTCCCCAGCCTTCACCCTCAGCGCTTTGAGGGGGGGAGAGATGGAGAGCAGCAGGTGACTCACCGCTCACCGCCGCTTTAGGACGTCTTCTGGGGACTCACTGGACACACTGGGAACACCCAGAAAGTCCCAGGACAGGACGGTGAGTGCGTTGCGCACGGTGCGTCTGCATGCCTGCTGTCTGCGCTTGTGTGAGAATGAACAGCAACATGTCACACGGGCTGACAGGGGAGAGGACCGCCGCTTTTAGTTTGACACACAACATAATTGGTTAATTGGGCAGATGTGAAGTCAAATAAAGGAGAAGCATTAGTTTATCTGTTGGCAAAGGAGATAAACTGTAGTCTAGCATCTATAACGTCTCAGAGTTGTTCCCTTTTTGTAATAAAAATCTGCATCTATAAAACTTTACTCAGTTTCAACCTGAAAACATGACATGTTGTAAGACACGTTTTTTAACGGTTGCTGTTGATGGCTCACCACAGTGGGCACCATTCAATATGGGGGCGACAGGAGCGTTCTAAAAAGTTCTTAGAACCCAGAAAGGGTTTTCTCCACTTAGTGGGAAGCGTGCTCCGTCCCTGCACTGTAAAAAACAAACATAAATATGACAGCGCATTATTGGAAGAGCTAAAGTCATTATCTGATTTTGTAGATTACATGGTGATAAATTAAAGTGTTTGACTCTTTTAATTCATTTGAGTTTTTTTCACTTATGCATTTGGAGATTAAGATGATTATTCTGCATGAAACAGTGATTCTTTAAAACAGAGTCGAGAGGGACACAGCTTTTACTCTGTAAGCAAGAAGTCGAAGAGGAGCATTTTTAATACTTTCTGGCAAAAGCACCGGTTAAGATTCAGACGAGCTTAAGAATCTTGGTAAAATTATTCTATAACTTTGATTTATGAAACTTTTAAAGTCGTAAAAGCAAACAAAAAATATATACCAGGAGCAAAAGAAGAGGGTAGTCCACAGTGCTTATTCATGCAAGATCTGTATTTTCAATTTCCAATTACTTTTGCTGCATCATTTAAAAATGTTGGTTGCTCTTTTTGAAAAAAAAAAAAAAAAAAAAAAAAAAAAACCCCCCCAAAATTTAAAAATTTTTTTTTATTTTTTTTTTAAAAAAGAA
>NW_015114895.1:118506-123914 GCF_001443285.1 Poecilia latipinna
TTTCTTCAAAAATTTGTTTTTTTAATTTCCAATTTTTTTTGTTGCATCATTTAAAAATTTTGGTTGTTTTTTTTGAAAAAAAAAAAAAAAAAAAAAAAAAAAAATCCATCCACAAACTTTAAAGTATTTTATTGATATTCATCTGACAAAGGAAATACTTTTTAATATTGGTAAAGAGTGCTGAATGTGAATGGTTGTTCATGCTTTTCTGACACACAGATTGCTGTAATTCTTGTTTTTTTTACAACATGAACCTGCTGAACAGTTTAAGGTTCTGTTCTGGACAGAATCTTAAACTCATGGTCCTCGTGGGCTACGAGTCTAAGATATTAAAGAGCAAGTGTTCTTAAAAAGACAGAGGCTCAGTGCACTAACTTACAAAGTCAAATTTCTTTTAAGTCATATTTGAAGTTTTATAAAAACTGAAGGTAACACGGCTAATTGATTGTGTTATAAAATGTCACTACTTGCTACATGTGGATTTTTTAAGCAGCTCACCTTAATTGTGATTTTTTTTCTCACTTTTAAGAAAGTTCTGATTCAGAGTTCATTTCACAGCATATCAGCACTAAGAAAAAAAATCCGTTCAGACATGTTTATTAATCAATTTGCTGCAGAATATAACATGAAACTGTCAGAAAAATGTGTTTAAAAATAAGATAATTTGCAAATTAGCTTATTTTTAAGGTAACAATGTATTGGAAACAGTTCTGTTTGCAAAGCTAACACCAAAGTATGTTAGCTTCATTCTGCAACATAGATTGGTGGTGTTATGTTTATTAAAGAATGAATCAGATCAATACTCTCAGACAGTCCACACTCCAGTCTCTTCTCCACACTTGTGGCAGTCTGGACTATTTCACAGCGTTTCTTTGCAGACAGCCCTATTAGTGTCTTAGATGTTTAATAGTGATTGATGTTTGATAAAAAAAAATAAATAAATAAAATAAGTCCTGCAGTTATTTTAGTTTAACAGTTGCCTCAAGCAATTGCCTCTGAATTAAGCTACAGGAATACTGGAAAGTGTGTAAAGAGGTTTTTGTTTAATAAACACCCCATTGTACTTGATGCATATTTGTGGGACTGAGGGGGCCCACAAACTGAGGATAATGTTGAATCTTTAACTTTAGAGGCAGAGCTTTGTTCCTGTTTGGAGATCTTTCACCGTCAGTAAGCTTCCATGATCCAGCCAGCTTCCTGTCCCGTTGCCTCACCATCCTTTGTTTTTCCTTACATCCTAACAATCCTGATGCATGCGGCCGGACTTGCACACAGACATTCATCAAGGCCTCGCCTCAGTGTGGTGGCTACAACTCCTTGTGTCACAAGATGCTTATGATAACTGTGCATCAGCAGCTGGCTTTCAAATCACAAGGCTTTTTTAGTGGCTGATCTTTACACACATATTAAGGGCATTTTAGTGAGCAATCATGTGGCCTCTTCTTTCAGGAAATAAAATGTAAAAAAAAAAAAAAGATTCTCTAATTTGTGAAAATAGATATTTCAGTCATGCCTCTTCTACATAAAGAGAAACTCAGAAACTTGGTACAACATTGAACCTGCTGGAGGCGACAAGTTGCCTTTGGTCCCACCATTGTGAGATCAAACGCAGAAGAAAGAAGACCAGAAACTCCTGCAGTTGAACTCTGACTTCAACTGTACCTTGATTGGTCCACTAGGGGGCCTAAAACAACCACTGCACCAATCTCAACCACTGCACACTTTAAAAAAAAAAAAAAAAATTAAATATACCATCAGAAATCATCTGGAACAGAAATGTATATTTTTATTTTGAATATTTTTTTTATGTATATAAAACTGTGTGTAATTTAACAAACAGTTTATTGGTCTGTTCTACTTCCTATTGAGGTCGTCACTTGCTGAGTAAATGCTCATTCATTTGCGGTGGACCTTTAATGGACTTTTAATGACTTAGTGGAGCTATAAAGCTCTGATACTTTGATTCACCATGAAAACCATTTGAAAATAGCTCCAGATACGACTAGAGGCCCTCCTTCAAGACCATAAAAACAAACTGTGATCATTTCTGGTGCCTGTAACTTTCAATAGACCACTCAACTCTGTCGATATAACATTTATGACATTATTACATGCTTGGTGACAACAACTGTCACCCAGTTGTGATCACCGACAAACAGCCTTTTACATTGCAGTGGGAAATTTTTTGGCCTGCTCTCAGTTACAAAGTCATTTTTATATCAGCCAAATCAGAGGGGTTTTGAACTTGAACAGCCCAGTTTAAGGGCAGGCCATAAATCAATCAGATGGGAGTCCAGAGTTTGTCGAGGTCACTCTAAAATTAGCTTTTTTTTAAATCATGGGTTCTGTGCAGCATTGTCTTTTTATATCACCCAAATAAGCTTGTAGTTCCTTCAGGATATTCAGCAAATTTATGTCAAACCCTCAGAATCATGGGTTGTCTTGTGTTTTTCTGGGTTGCAGTTTTGTTCATTTGTTGATCTGTGCAAGCACCTGTAGTTAGAATAAATTAATTTATTTTCTATTTGGTTACAGTTTTGTTTTCCCTGCTCTCCTCTTGGTGTTACTCCTCCTTGCTCTCTTCCATCTCTCCCTCAGTTTGCTTGTCAGGTCCCTTCTCCCACTTGCAACCAATAAGTCACCTGTTCCTTATTGGTAATCAAACTCCTCTGTTTGAAAGCCCCATACATTCTGGGTTCTGCCATTATTTTCCATTTCTTTTCATCCTGTTCCTGTTTGTTCCTGCTCTTGCTCCTTGGTTCTCCATTGTTTATTGTATGTTTTTGTAGATCATTTTTTCATAAAGTTATTCAGCTTCATTCACTGCCTACATCTGCTCTGCAACTTTGGGTTGAATCATACACACACACACACACACACACACACACACACACACACACACACACACACACACACACACACACACAATAACACAAACCTTTGTTTTCTTTTTGTTGAGCAATGGATTTTGTCTTGGAGCTTTCTCTCTTTCTCATTCTTGAATCATCAACACTCTTCTTAACTGAGCCAAGCATGGTGTTCGTGGCTTTTGATGTTCTTGGTTCTTTTGTGACCTCTTGGATTATTCATTCACGTCCTCCTGAAGTAATTTTGGTAGGCTGGTCAGTCTTGGGGTAATTCACCACTGATCCATGTTTTCTCATTTTGTGGATATTGGACTCTAGTTGGAGTTTCAATATTTAAAAATCATTCTATAACTTTCCCTGTCCCCTTTCCATACAAATAGATGTCAATTACTTTTTTATTATCCATCTTTGAATATGAATCAGGACAACATGTTATTATTTAATATCCCTTTGCCTACTTCCTATTGTTCTATTTATGATCTTTTGAGTTTACAGATTTGAAAGTGTGGTCAGTGAAACAGCACCAAAAATGTGGATAAATATCTTGTGAGATTTAAAAATGTGTTTTATTTTATTGGGCACAGACATTTCAGATGTTACACAATATTTATTTTATCATTTTAGGTTTGTTTTTTGTTTTTTTGCAATGTTTGTTAGTTCTACTGACTTCATATATTTTACTACCAAACGTCAATAGATTTTTGTAAATTTTAGCCATCATCAAGTATAAAATAAATCTAAGCCTAGGGGATGGACCAGTGATGGATGACAGTGGGTGAGGAGTTAGTTCATTCTGTAACCGGCTTTTTCCATCTCAGCCGATGTCTTTGTCCAAGATACTTTACCCGCATTGCATGCTGGTGGTGGTCAAAGGGCTTAGTGGTGCCAATGCAGCTATAGTTACAATGTAGCTTACTATTATGTTGTGTAAAGCAGTTTGGAGTCCTCTGGACTAGATGAAGTGCTATACAAGTACAGACCTTTTAGCATTTATAGGAAGTTCTTCAACTAGCTCTATGGGTACTTCGCTTCCAACAGTCTGCCACGAAAGAAAGAAAAAAAAATATATGGGTTTAGTTTTCTGAAAGTCATGTGTCAAATTCAAGAAATATTTTTGGTTTCTCATGGTTTCCTTTCCTTTTAAAGAGCTACATCATTCAGCAGAATTCACTGTGACAGTCCAGGAAATGGTTTGTTGCCTGGGGGTGATCTGCTACCATAGAGGGATCACAACAATCTAACTGCTTTCGTAATAATGTGAAATTCCTTCAGATTCCAGGCAGATTTTGAATTATTTTTTTTTAATATTGTACCTGTTCTATCCGTCAGCTGCTCACTGAGGCCTGTTTCTCACTGGGAAAACATCAGACATCTCCCTGTTTCTCTTCTCGGGAATCATCTCCTCACCATCACTCTTGGCCTCTTTAGACACTTTCCATTACTGCTATAGTTTAAGTCAGAAGCAATTAACTTGAGGCAACTGTTAAACTAAAACACCTGCAATACTTGTGGGGTGGGGGGTTTAATCAAACATCAATCATTATTACACATCCATGACTCTAATAGGGCTGTCTGCAAAGAAACACTGAAATAATCTGGACTGCAACAAATGTGGAGAGGAAGAGATCAGATAGAGACTGGAGTGGAGTGACTGAGTTTAAGGTATTGATCTGACTCATTCTTTGATAAATATAACACCACCAAAGTATGTTGCAGCATGATGTAACATACTTTGGTGTTTTCCGTGCAAACAGAACTGTTTCCAATACAGCATTGGAGGTGGAGGCTTAGAAACTGAGGTGCAAGTAAATCTGCTTCAATTCTGTGGGCTCAACTAAAGACTAGTTAGCGACAATAAGGTCTACAGGTGTCCGTTTTTTCTACTTGAGCTCGACAATCATCATCCGACTGCTTGTGCACTCACTGATGGCGTTGGAGTGTCGACCAGATCGTCTGTTCGTCTTTAGAGGGAGTACTGGTGGTGTGGTAACAACATGCAGCACCCAGAACATGGGAGGGACAAAAATGCCTGGTTGAACTAATTGTTAAATTTATCCATCTGGCCTCTAAAGCCAGAACCCCAGAGAAATGAGTTAAAGGGTCTTCATGTGGAACTTGAGAGGTTACTGGAGCAGCGTTGGTGAACCGTCCGAGGCCGGAGAAGCCTAAAGGCAGGAGATCTGCTTCTCCAACATCAGTCTTTGGATTGAGTCTGGAGAGCAGAGCAGTGAGCGGTTCAATGTTTGAAGGGAGGTCAAAGAAAGGTCTGTGAGTCAAGAGAGAGATGAAAAGAAGCAAAGCTCTGGAAAGGTGTGATGACGGCGATTGATAGAAGTTGGGATGTACATCTCTGTCTTGTGCCAGGGAGAGGAGATGTGGAGCTCAGAGGAGGGTTGTTACTTGGTCACTTGGTCAAACTATATTAAAAGACTACATGACATGAAATGTTAAATATTAAATCGAGTTGTCATCAGAAAATGTGGGCCATGTAAGAAACATAATTTTGAAATGTTTTTAACCTTAGAGTAAATGGACCATCTG
>NW_015114895.1:127213-130131 GCF_001443285.1 Poecilia latipinna
GGCCATGTAAGAAACATAATTTTGAAATGTTTTTAACCTTAGAGTAAATGGACCATCTGTATTTGCATAACTGAGTAAAAAAAATCCCTGCTGTTTCTGGCATCAAAAGCTGTTAAAAACCTTGATGTTCCAACACACACTGCAGGGTATTCATTCTCCTCTGCAGGATCTCTGTTTGCTGTGGGACTAAATCCACCTGAGCTAGTCAACCATCATATCTAACAGCTAAAAATTAGTGTCAGCAAGAAAACTTTATTTAAGATGGCAAGGTCAGAGCAGAACAAAGACTTCACAATGCTGCAAGTGTCTCCCACATGCATTAAAAATGCCTCATCATGCTGTCGAAGCAGGTGAAGTTTGGGGTTCTTTTGTGTCCGATGGTGACCTCTGTAGTGCGGGTGTTTGGCTCTGCAAGAAACAAATATAACTAAAAATGTGTGTTTACTGTGTGTGGGAGAGAGAGACGATGTTGACAAGATGTATATCCTGAATGTTTCTTTGCTTTGCCAACAAACTCTCACAGGTGCTCCTTCAACCTCTATACGAGTAATGACTTCTCCACCTAAGGACTCAGTAACTAATTCATGGCTTGTCCGTTGATGGAGGGTGTAGAAAGAGACTGCCTCACATTGAAATTACACATCTAAAGCTAATGAAGTCGTTCACAGCGAGAAGACAGGCCTGCTTCTGGTGCAGGTAGTGTTTAAAAATAAAGCACATGCTCTGTAAAATGTGCAAGGTTTCATTCAGCTCCTCTTTCTTCCTGGTTTTCACTTTGCAGAGGCTCCTGCAGGCAAAGACAAAACAGAAGATATATGGATAGCGACACCTAAATAGGACACAGATCTAATGTGTCAGTGGTGTGAAGCTAAAGCTTTAAAAGTAATCTAAGGTGATTTTAAAGTGTCACTGTGGGCATGTTTCTACTACAGAACTATTTTTCCATGAATCAGGATGTTTCTGTGAGTGCCTAAGGTTGGCTGAGAATCTTTGTTTAACTTGGGATGCATGTTTCTTTAGAAAACCAGAGTTCTTGGAAAAATGCCACCCATGCTTGTAAAAAACAGACAAACGCCTCAGAGAAAGTCCTTTTTGTTGTGATGCAACTTTGCAAACCAATTCCCCGTACTGCTGGTGGTGCTTATATGAACATATATACAATCACTGCAAGCTTAGTGGAAGTCTTCATCTGCAAAAAAAAACTGCAATAAGTCTCTAAGTGCAGCATGCAGATATCGTGAGGGTTCTCACTGCACCACATTTTGAAATGTAATTCTTTGAATGCCTTCTGCACACATTTAAAAATAAGGTGGTTGCATATTTGAAAACTAACATTTAGCTGATATTGTAGGATTTAGTTGATAAAAATATGGGTAACACTTTATTTGAAGGGGGTTGAATAAGACTGACATGACACTGTCATAAACATGACATAACACCTGTCATGAACATGAATAAGCCTTCATGAATATATATGACTGTTGTCATAAAGAGTCATTCAGTAAATTATGACACTTTTAATACAAAGTTGACATTATTCAAATTGTCTTTGTTATGACAACTTGACATTAACCAAGAAATTATTACTGATATAAATTTGTTATAAAAGTATTACTGATTGCACTTTAAAAATTAGGTAACTTTATGTTATTAAAGGTAAAGTTTAAACAGTAATGATTTCCTGGTTAATGTCAAGTTGTCTTAAAGACATTTTGAATAATGTCAACTTTGTATTAAAAGTGTCGTAATTTGCCGAATGACACTTTATGACAACAGTCATAAATATTCATGAAGGCTTATTCATGTTTATGAAAGTGTCATGACAGTCTTATTCACCCCCCTTCAAATAAAGTGTTACCAAAATATGTTTTACATGTTTGTGTTATGGTCTCCTATCCATCTTTGTTACCATAAAAATGGTCTTAAAGCTGTTTTTTGATTGGTTACATTTACTTTTTTGTGGCTGGATGTTCCTTTTCAAACCTCCATGGTCCTCCATATCTATTTTTACTCAACATACATGGACACTGATGGTGAGCTGATGATGCTTGATTTCTATATCAAGATAGCTTTATTTAAAGCCTTCCTAGTTTACTCAAAACCTTATTTCTAAAATAGGTAATGCACTCACCCTCTGCAGAATGTTGCTCAAGACTCTCACCGTCCGTCACTTTGAGGTTTGAGTCAGAAATTCTCCTTAAATACAAAACCACGAGTCACATGGCAGCAGTTTAGCAGGTGGAGCTAGGAATCCTGACCCAAGAGTTCAACTTGTTAGGCTGAGTGCCTTTTTTGTTCCTCTATAGAAAAATTGTCTCCCGGTTACAGAGAGTTTGCAACAGAATAGGAAACAGCATTGTTCAGCTTCTGCTGCGGGGTGCAGACACAACAGACCGTTTAAAGTTTGTTGAAAAAGCTTTCTAAAGCACCATCTTGTCTTTCTTTGATCTGTTTATCATTTTTGCTTTGATGCATTATTGCCTTTAAAAAGCAACTTTTAATATTGCCTTTAAATGTTGCTATTTTTCCTGAGCTGTCAAGGTCTTTGGCTTTGGCTTTGTTTTGATATTTTATATATTCTGCTCCCTGCCGGCCATTTCTCCCATGTTCCCAGTCCAAATTCAGTTTCTTGCTTTTCCTCACAGCTGCACCTAGTTTTTAATCAACCACCTGCTCCTGGTTTTGAAATCAATTCTCCAGCTTAAATTCAGTTAAATCAAAGCAAATACTTCCACTCAGTCAGCTCTTGGTCAAAATAGAAATACATTCACTTCAGGGATTAATCAATTTCGTGTTGATCTATCACAAAAATCCAAATGAAATACTCTCGGGTTTTTGTTAGTGATGTGGCTAAATATTAAAAAACTTAGGAGGTGTGAAAACCCCATAAGCTTTTTTTTTTTTTTTTTTTTTTTTTT
>NW_015114895.1:133986-135058 GCF_001443285.1 Poecilia latipinna
AATAATGAAACAATGACATAGCTATGAAGGAACTATCTTTTGTGCTTGTCCCATAACTTTGTCATTCCCTGATTATTCCAATCTGATTTTTTTTATTTTTTAAGTTTATGGTTTCCAGATGGCGTCTCGTTGAAGTTACAGATATCAAAGGGCTCAGCAAATTTTCTGTAGGATTCTATTTGCTTTATTTTCTCAAGTCAGAAAAAGTCCATACACTCACAAGGAATCCACAGGCTGGGATTCAACCTAGGACCTTCTCGCTGCAAAAGAAAATGAACAACTACAGCTTCACCATGCAGTCTCTCTATTAACACATTTATCATAAAATTGCTAGAAATAATGCTTGGGGGAAAGCAGAAAGTGGAGAGAAAATCCTCTCCACATTGGAGAGGATTCAGACCCCATAACTATGAAGTTTGAATTTTAACATCACTTTATGTTTTCAATGAGTCACCTCTGCTGCAGCAACACATGCACATCCACAGTAAGTAAATAATTGCAAAAGTATTCATAGTTCTTTTTTTTCCCCATTTTCTTATCTTTCAACCAAAAACCTGGGATTTTAAGTTGTAGACACAAGGTAATATTTTTATACATCTTAAAAGTGAGGTGTACATTTGTGTTTTGACTTTTATTATTACCCCTGAACAACATCTTGTGGGACCAATTAGCTTCAGAAATCAACCTGATAGTAAATAGAGTCCACTTGGGTCTAATTCATCCTCTGTATAAATGGAACTGCTCTGTAAAAGGCCTCAGAGGTTTGTTAGAGAACATTAGTAAACAAACATGATGAAGACTAAAGAACACAGCAGACAGGCCGGGGAGAAAGCTGTGAAAAAGTTTAAAACGGGGCTGGGTTTTGTTTAATCCATCATTTGAAAATAGAAAGTGTATGGCACAAACTTTAATGACTCAAGGGAATAAAATGCTGAAGCAGTAGGCAGTGTTGTAGGGAAAAAGTGCAGAAATATCTATAGGACAAAACTTAAAGGAAACGAAGAAGAAAGGGAAAAGTCATGAAGTCATTTGAATCAGGTGTTCTGGAACAAAGATGTATCTAAAACATGTA
>NW_015114895.1:135077-140159 GCF_001443285.1 Poecilia latipinna
GAAGCAGTAGGCAGTGTTGTAGGGAAAAAGTGCAGAAATATCTATAGGACAAAACTTAAAGGAAACGAAGAAGAAAGGGAAAAGTCATGAAGTCATTTGAATCAGGTGTTCTGGAACAAAGATGTATCTAAAACATGTAGAAAAGCTGATCTAGAGTTAGTCTGTGTAGTGAGAGGACGTTTTATTGTTTTCAGGTATTTCTTAAAAAATTAAGAAAAAAATAATTAAGAATTAGGGGAAAAAACTTGAAACCAGTGAAATATCAAACACAAACAGCTAATTAACAAATTCAGTATCTATTTAGAAGAAAAACAAAAAGCATCTTTGTACAAGATTAAAAATACTGAAAATGAGAAATCATAAAACGTGAAACACTTCCTTTCAGAGGCTTTTTAAACCCACTCTGCATAATCACTGGTAACTGCAGTATAATGACATAATTAACAGTCAGCCAACAATAGTGAACCAACAGCAAGACTCTAACATCCTCACACTGTGTTCTGTTGAAGTGTCACATGGAGCGCTGCAGCAAGTGGCACATTATCGTTTTTATTTCCTTATTATCATGACTTGCTAGAGGAGCACCCAGCTGTTCATCTGTCCTCACAGAAGTGAGTGCAGAGGCTGCACAGAGACAGCCAGCAGCAAATCATCCATGTGAATCAGATGGAGCTGACACCTCCAGATGTGTTTGTTCTGTCAGTTCAGCTTTGTGTCTGAACAGAAAGACATAGAAATGAAGGTATTTTTCTGTTTTGCATACAGTAAACCCTGTTTAGTCACCAACATGGAAAATATTTATCTGCAGTCATATCTTCTACTCTTCCACCTTCTAAATTATTCCTTTCTTTCCTTCATTATATTCCACACCCTGTGTTTGGTATGTGCAACATCTGTCCTTCCTACATGTCCAAACAGTCTCAGCCTTGTCCCCAAATTCAGTTAGCTTGAATGGTTGATTGTAGATACTAAATTACAATCACCTTTAGTGCCTCAACGCAGTGCAGCTTTACTCTTACCTGCTTTTCTTTTTCACCTTCACATTATTTTTTGCATTGCCTTTTCAGAATATTCTCCAATCTCTCCTCTACCTGTTCTTTAATCTCACAACAGATTACAGCCTCTGCTGTGATTTCACAATCATCTCTAACTCCTACTGCACACCTCACCACAGTCTGACTGCCTCTTGTTTATGCCCTGCAGCACACCTGATTTATTCATTCAGGTCAAAACTTCCTCTCCTGGCATCCTGTTGCAAGATGATCAAAACGTGGTGCAACTGCTTTCTAGTCTCCTTGGTCTCATAATACACCATCTTTTTAAATTGTCGTACATTGGCCTCGTTTGATAGGTTCCTTTGATTTCTTCTGTTAGTTTAATGGTTTTCTTTCTTCCTCCCAGTCTGTTCATTTCCCTCCTTCCCTCAGTCTGCCAGCCATTCTGCTCTCCTTTTTCAGCCATTTTCAAATTCCTCCTATTGGCTACCTGCTCTCTTCTCCAGCTGTCCCCAATCACCTGTGATTAGCTCTTCTGGTTCTTTTGTCACTTTCACTTCAGTACTAAAGCTCTTCTATCTCCTCTCATCCTTGCTAGATTCTTCCATTTGTTCTGATGTTCCTGGTCTCTTGTTGTTACGCTGCTTCTGTTAATTATTTTGTTCGAATGCTCTCATGCCCTGGCTGCTTGTGTGTTTTCCCCAGGATAATTTTAAGTTGTTTTTAGTTTTTTTTCCCCATTAAATAACCATCATCAGGATCATCATGAGCTCCAGTCTCCATTTTGGTTCTGCAACACTTTTCAGTTTTATTGCCTTGTGCAACTTTAGAGCACAAGAAAATCCCACTGTCCTGATATCAAATGTCAGAATATTCATAATAATATGATCACCTGCGGATCATCTCCACCTCCACAGCCATGTGCAACATTTGTTTTTTCACCCAACTCCTGCTATTATGAGTAAGTCACGATGACTAAATCAGTAAATTACTTTAGCCTAATTATTAAAATCCATGAACAGTGCGTCAGCTCGTCATGAATTCATGTGATTCCTCCACAGTTGACATTTCATCAGTTCTAAATATTATTTCATTGTTATCTTGTGCATGAATAAAAATTGTTCTGAGTGCAGTGTGTTTTTTCTCATCCAACTGACACACTGCTCTCGTTTGTGGAGTTGCCACTATAATTAACCAGTCAGTCGTTACTGAATGTATTAACAAGCAAAGCTTTCACTCACCACCAGATTGTCTGTTTATGGTTGAGAAATTTTCCTTGGTTTCTCTCCAACATGTCTGCTTCAAACTCCACCTCAGCTCAGATCCCATCTGAGTCTTTCCTGTGAATGAATCGCCTCTCAAGTATTTCTCACTACTTGACCATAACAATGCCTAGCTGCTCATTAACCTGCCTGTCCATCCTCCACTGCCCATTGTCTTGGTAATAAATGTCAGAATACTCACAATAATACTCATTCTGACCCATCCTTTTCACCCCCAGGGTCATGTGTAACACATTTTGCACAGAGACAAGGTTTTCCCCTCCCAAGCTGCACTCTGCAGCAATATTCATCCCATCTTTAAAACTCAGAAAAATAACATGCCGTCTCTCAGACCATCCTGCTCCTTCAGCAGAACTCCAATGTTGCATTTATACGGCCTGGAGACACCTAATAGAGTACACTTTTTTTTTTTTTTGCAAATAATCCTTTACAGCTGTACTTGGGCTTGAAGCTAACAATAATTTGATTCAGTTTCATCATCAAAATCACAAAATACAATAAAAAAAAATCGTAAAAGTCCATCATAGAGCAGGCCAAGTTTTAGAAAGTTGCTGAAAAATGATGCAATTAAATCTGAAACGCCAAACTAGGGCAGCAATGCTGAAGACATTAGCCACCTAGAGGGAAAGTAGTGACAGCAAAGTCTCCAGCTAGAGTTTGAGTTAATACAAAAAAAGATTTATTATTTCATGACTTGTCCAGTCTGGAGGATGAAGTCTGGACAAATGTTTGGAGACTTAAGACAACAGTGCCTAAAACAGTGATTTAAAAGCACTGTGACAAACCCAAGATGACTGGAATATGATGATAAACTCTGGGCCACAAAGGGAGGGAGTGTTTCTCCGAATAACAGTGCAACTAAAGTAGCCTAAATATATTGTAAAATAACATAGCAAATGAAATTCTGAGTTTTAAGCATAGCATCAAGCTGTGTTTTACTTATGAGGGTCAAACTGCAGCAATGTGGATGACGGTGAGAACTATAGAATGAAAAGTGCAAACGAAAATCTTCTCCTCTGCTGAAGCCCAAAACCCTTTTCTGCTACTTCAGTTCTCTGGTCATTGTTAATTTTCCCCCAGGTTTGCATTTCCTTTTAAGTCTTAATTCAGTTTAGTTTAATCTGTCTTAATTTTTCTCCATTGCTCAGTTTCTTCTTGCTTTCATTCTGCCGTAGCTGTGCCACATCTCCTCTGATTATCTGGTATTTTTACACTCCTTCCTCCTCTAAGGTCTGGTTCTGATTGTTCATTTCTGGATTTTTAAGTTACCCTGCCTGTTACTCTGCTTTTTGTTCTAGTTGCTTTGTTCAGTTTAGTGAATTTTCTATTTCATCATCAAACCTTTTACAAGTGCTTATTCCAAGTTGAGCTCAATTCAATTCAGTTTATTTGTATAGCGCCAATTCACAACTGTCATCTCGAGAAACTTCTCAAAAAAATGATTTCAGTTCAATCCTACGTACGCCAACTGATCCTGGTTATGAAACAGTGCAGTAAGCTCAGTTAATTATTCAAAACAGTTTAAAAAGTTTCTAAGGAAATTCAGCAGACTGCATCGAGTTATTGACTTCCCGTCTACATTTTGTCCCTATTTGAACCACACGTTACATGAAATGTTTTCAGATGTTTATCTGGTAGCTAACACTGTGGTTAGATGACTGTCGACCATGTTTGAGAACTTAGAGGACTGGGACCAGGATGTGATGAAGTGCAAGTGGTTCAGCATCCAGTGCAATGAGTCAGGAGACATCAACTGAACATTGTATTTAATAATATGTATCTGAATAGAGATATTCTGCAGGTAGACGATGTTCGAAACAAATGGCATTATCCCAACGTTGTGTAATTCAAGGAAGTTCATCCTGAACACAGACTGGAAGATGAATAAAAGACATCATCAGTGAGCTTACAGCCTCAACTGTTGATGTGAAAGAGCATGTACAGATAATATATATATATATACAGGTGCTGGTCATAAAATTAGAATATTGTGATAAAGTTAATTATTTTCCATAATGTCATGATAAAAATTAAATTGTCATATATTTTAGATTCATTGCACACCAACTGAAATATTTCAGGTCTTTTATTGTTTTAATACTGATGATTTTGGCAAACAGCTCATGAAAACCCAAAATCCCTGTCTCAAAAAATTAGAATATTATGAAAAGGTTCTCTGAACGAGCAATTAACCTAATAATCTGAATCAACAAAGTAACTCTAAACACCTGAAAAAGATTCCTGAGGTAATGATTGCGGTTCATTACTCAAAACCGCAATCATGGGTCAGACTGCTGACCTGACTGCTGTCAGGAAGGCCATCACTGACATCCTCAAGCAAGAGGGTGAGAAACAGAAATTTCTGAACGAATCAGCTGTTTGCAGAGTGTTATATCAAGGCACCTCAGTGGGAAGTCAGTAGGAAGGAAAAAGTGTGGCAGAAAACGCTGCACAACGAGAAGAGGTGACCGGACCCTGAGGAAGATTGTGGAGAAGGGCCGATTCCAGACCTGAATCTTTTTCAGGTGTTTAGAGTTACTTTGTTGATTCAGATGATTATTTTTATTGCTCATTCAGAGAACCTTTTCATAATATTCTAATTTTTTGAGACAGGGATTTTGGGTTTTCATGAGCTGTTTGCCAAAATCATCAAAATTAAAACAATAAAAGACCTGAAATATTTCAGTTGGTGTGCAATGAATCTAAAATATATGACAATTTAATTTTTATCATGACATTATGGAAAATAATGAACTTTATCACAATATTCTAATTTTTTGAGACAGGGATTTTGGGTTTTCATG
>NW_015114895.1:143834-145934 GCF_001443285.1 Poecilia latipinna
CATCCAGAGCCACTGTGCACAGGCGTGTGCAGGAAATGGGCTACAGGTGCCGCATTCTTTTCGGTTTTGAGTAATGAACCAGGCTGGGAGTTTTTAAAGGCCTCAGGAATCTTTTTCAGGTGTTTAGAGTTACTTTGTTGATTCAGATGATTATTTTTATTGCTCGTTCAGAGAACCTTTTCATAATATTCTAATTTTTTGAGACAGGGATTTTGGGTTTTCATGAGCTGTTTGCCAAAATCATCAAAATTAAAACAATAAAAGACCTGAAATATTTCAGTTGGTGTGCAATGAATCTAAAATATATGACAATTTAATTTTTATCATGACATTATGGAAAATAATGAACTTTATCACAATATTCTAATTTTATGACCGGCACCTGTATATTCTTATGAGGGAATTGATAATGAAATATTATACTCTATTTTTTATTTTTTATTTTTTTTACCAGGAATACAGGTTAGGGTTTGCCAGCCTGTAGACTCAAATTGTTTTCTGGACAAGGGTAGTTATTTTTCTTTTTTGAACTCAAGTTACACAGTCTTGTGTTGTATGGTAAAGGAACTGTGTTTTGCATCTTTGACAGTCTCTGTGAACTATGTTGTGCAATAAAACTTCTGATAGCTGGAGGACATTTGTAAGTATTCCACATGGAGTGAAGAGGGGAGGTTTAACAGCTTTTATGACACGTAAAGAAAAAAGGCAAACATCTCATACTGTAACAAAGCATGTGATGCCAAACCAGACATATCACCAACAGATCAATTAATGGATGGAGAACTGATTAGGATTAGTAAGGGAACAAAAGACAAGCGCAGTTGGAAAATTAAAAAAAAAAGAAATATCTCCACTGAATTTGACTTTTTTCAGTATTTGTAGGCGAAAACGATGCCATTTTATCCAAGTTAAGTGTTTAACTACTGAACAAATAAAGATCAAGTCCCTGCATCGATGTGGGTTAGGATTCCAATCCTGTGCTGAATGTCTTCAGGACAAACTCATTGTGTTTCCTTTAGGTTCTTAAAATTTGATTGACTGTTTAAATGTATTGCATATTGTCTCATAAAATTAACCAGTGATAAGGTATTGTGCATAAATGCTTCCATCCAAAATACAAGTTTAGATGTTTTGAAACATATCTACCTCTATATAAAAATTACTGAACAGAAAACAAAGCAAAATAGCAGGTAAATTGGAAAGAGTATTTATTTGAGTTGCTCAGTAAAGGCTCCCGCATACTCATACTTTTGCTTTGGGCTATCCGCTTGCAATTTCAGACAAATTTATTGGGTAATTAAAAATAAATTGAAACTGAACTCTAACTGGTTAATTCTAACCTTGACTGTGTTAGTTTTTAAATGTTATATTCAGTGTTGTGAATTTGAAGTCATCAAGGACTTTGGGCATAATATTTACTTTATGCTCATAAATTGAATGAGCATAATGACATACACTGTCATACAAATGACAGTAAAGTCATACATTGTCATATTCCTGCTATGAATCTTTATTGTTCTTGATAAATGGCATGTTACATAAACTAGAAATTCAAAATGCTGTTTCAGCTGTGTGGAAAGAGAAGGTCCTATTCAGAGGGACTGAAGCAATAAAATAGAGGCCTAAACTATTTAATTTCTCATTTTTTACGGCATTAAAATGAGGCAGAGTGCTCTTCCACAAAAATCCACTTCAAGCCTGGAAATTTGTTCCACTCAAACCCTATAGATTAGAGAGGCCTTTCATAGAAATGAAGTGGATTAGATGTCATGAAATATTGCGGTACTTTCTAGCGGCCATAGATTAACACATACCATGGAAAATGCAGTAACTCGACTCAGGAGGACTCGTATTGTTGGACTAACTGTATGTTTCAATGTGAATAGGCTCAAGCTAGCACAATGGCAAAGTACTGAAAACCCAAAACTTTACATTTACAGGGCAATCCACGAGTTGTCATGAAATATTATGAAATAAAACACGTCATTGCGTTCATGATATGTCAAATAAAAGGTCTAGGTCTGCAACCCATGGCATTGTGGGTAAACCTACCCAGGCATATGGCATGTCACGCGACACTCATTCAATCTCTGGACTAAT
>NW_015114895.1:152034-170757 GCF_001443285.1 Poecilia latipinna
GACTAATCATGTTAACTGTTGCACATCTGAAAGCATTAGTCTCAGTTTTGCCTGCGTCTATGGTGTCCTTACAATGGCAAAGCAAATGGATTGTTTGGAGAACAAAAGAGAGAAAGTGAACCAAATGATGAACCATCGTTGCTATACTTGGCATATGAACACTTGGTGTATATGTAACCACTGCAGCACATAATCCTCCTCCTCTCTCTCTGAACTGATGCATTTGTCTCATGTACACAGAGCAACATGCTGGATGGTTCGCTCTCTGCTCATATTGGACAGATTCTTGTGATAGCACTTTGAAAAAGCAGATGGTCACAGTTTTAAGTGAGATGTGAAAGTCAACCAAACCAAAATACTGTGAAGCAGCTAGACATTTCCCATCCAATGGAGCTGAGTCCCTCAGACTATCTTCATGTGAACATTAACCTTAAAGAATGAGAATGACAAAACTAAATACTGTTCCTTTTATGCTTGTCTAATCATAAAGGTCTTGTGAATTTCAAACTTTTTTGAAGATCTTGTACCTATTGTAAGTGTTGTTGTACTTAAATACAAAATGGATTTGAATTTAGAGATAATCAAATAAAGGTCGTTTCTGCATCAATGTTGCTAGTCAACCATTGTGTGTTGCTATGGTAACCTTTCAGACTGTGGTCCCAGGTCTCTTCAAGTCATGGACCAGGTGTAGTTCTAGGCTGATCTCTCAACTTTCTCATGCTCATTGACACAATTCATCTTTGTGCAGATCTACAGTTTTGTCCATGGTGTCCAGGTCTTTTGTCTTGTCCATGGCAAGACAAAAGACTGAAGATTGGAGTGTGGGTGTGTGGACAGGTACCTTTCATACAGGTAATGAGTTGAAACAGGTGCAATTAATACAGATAACGAGTGGAGAACAGAGGGCTTCTTAAAGATGAAATGAGGTTTGTGAGAGCCAGAGTTCTTATTTCATGTAATAAAGTTTAATAACTATTAACTTATTCTTTTAGAAGATAAAGTAGTTATTTACAAATCATAAACCACGATTTTCTTGACTTGCAAACAGTCAAGACTGTGTTTTAATATGGACAATTATGGCATATTAAGATATGGCTTAATATGCAACTTACTCATGCTCCTCCTAACACACTTTCAAAGCAAGTGTGTTACTTTTGTAGTCTCTCCGTCTCACTGACCTTTAGTCTCCAACTGGCCCTCCAGCTACGTGCCAGCTCCATAGCAGTTCAGTCAATGTTTGACTGAACTGACTATTCTATTATATGACTATTTGACTATTAGTTTATTCATTTGGAACATAAAGTGTCCTAGTCAATTACCTTCATACACAATGCAACGTGGATCTAAAAATCAATTGAACATTGATAAAACTGCACTTACTATTTGTTCATGTCTTCCCACAGCTAAAAGCAGAGGTCATCCTACATCAGTCCGATGGTTTTGGTAAAATCTGTCTGAGCATTCTGTAAGTGTGTTTTACCCCTCAGGGATCCATTTATCACATTTGCAAGCCTTTAGCAAACAAGTTGTCCTGCGGTCAAACAGAAGAGTGAACAAAAGGGAAAAATCAGGTCCTTGTTGTCTCAGGGTGAAAATACTTTAGGTAATTTTCCATTTCCTGCTCTAGGGTTGAACATTGGTGGGTAAATGTTTTCTCCAAATAAAACTATAAAAATTCAAAACTGATAAGCCTCTTCTTTATAGCGTCACACTTTAAGTCCTTAAGGACTTTAGTGAATTAGTCAAACATTGGGTGGTGCTTTTCACCAAGTCATACAAATCAAAAATCAGTTTGGCATGCTTTCATAAGTCTTTGAAGACATCCGTTTAGATTCCATTGAGTGTACCTGCTATAAAAATTACAGACCGTCAATCTTACTGCGATGACATCCTGAAGGTAAAATGTTGAAAAGTGTATGAGCTTCTTAAAGAGATGGAGGCCAATTTCAAGGCATCAAGTTGCAAAGTCAAATTTCTCTAGTTATGTCCAGTACATACAGCATTTTTTAAAATAAAAAACAGATGGTAACAGTTATCTGATTGTGCTACAAAATAGTACTATGCCTCTGGAAAATGCATAATACCACCCCTTTAGAGGTTTGCAATGTTGGAGATGTTAGAGTATTATCTGATTTTATAGTGACTGCATTCTGTTGACATGTTAGTGTTTCATCAAAATGGAGAACGAAAGAGAATTATGCTAACATAGCGACAAGTTAATATTTAAAACTGTCATCATGAGTTTTGAACAGAAATCTGATCAAAGACATGGGAACCCGGTAAGTGTAATCTGAGGGATCTTCAGAATGTGGATCACAGCAATAGTGTATGAATCTGTAGAGTATTTAAAAAAAAACAGTTCCAGTCAAATTAGGCCATTTATTCTTATACCAGAAGAGGGCGCATTATGACCTCATGCTTGAGAGCAACTTTGACTTAAATGTAGGCGTCAAACATTCTGATTCACATGGAAAAATGCCTAAAGGGATCACAAGGTCCTACAGATAAACAGCCTTTCATGCTTCTATAATTTATGTGCTGTAATCTTTGGCATGGATCACACTGATGTCTCTAAACAAATTAAACAATCAGCTTTGACACAGGATGCTTTGATACCAGAAGGAAACATTTTTTCCCCCCCGCTCAACTCTTGTCTTGGCATTTCTGAATTTATTTCACATTTATTTCTGAATCTTTTCAATATTCGGTTTTAAATATGTGCTGCAGTCAACAGCCTAAATCCCAGTTTTCAGTGGTTTCAGAAAATTGGGTTTCCATTCACACCAGACTAAGACCGCATCATGAAGACAACTTCCACAGTGAGACTGTGGTGGTGCACAATATCAGGGTCCTGGTTGCCACAGGTGAGACAGATGAAAATCCACCCAACAAAAACAAAACAAACAAACAAACAAACATTCAGGCTTCTTCAGGATACAGATCATCACATGCTCATTGAATGGAGCCTCCAGCTGTGGTGACGAGAGCTCACCTCCAAAATACACATAGACTGTTTGTTTAAAGGCCAAAGGAGGAAGGTTTTCAGATTAAAAGAAAATTAATTATATTTGTCATAGCCCTTATTAAATATAAAGCCAAGGAGAAGACAGAAGGGAGGAGGAGAAAGTGGCACTAGTAACTTGTAGAGATTATAATACAATTTTACAAAACTTGTAATGTGACATAAAAACCAGCTTCAGAGCTACAAAGTGACTGGCCCACTGGGGTCAGTGAAAAACTGATTCTGTGTGGTTTTTAGTGCAGCTAAGATGCATTAAGAATAGTGCACCAACATATCTGCATAGATCTGTGATAACTGTGGAGCATTTTCATCGGTTGAAATGGCCTGGTCAAACTACAAGTCTTAATCCAACTGAGACCCTGTTGCAAGATTTGAAATTGACTGTTGCTGATCTCCATCCGATTTTACGGAATTAGTTATTTATGAAGAAAAACAAAAACTTTTCTACATTTGGAAAGCTGAAAGAGACCTACCCCAGGATGTCATGTTGCAGGTTGTGTTGATATTTATGGACCCAGAGGCATCAAGTAGATTTTGATGATTTAATAAATAAATAAATCAATTTGTTTTGCTTTTACAGGAACCCAGGAAATGAGGGATGGCAGGGAAAACCGCAGGGAAGTAACAGGGAGATAACAGGAGAAATCAGAAAGGAGTGGGAGAATAAAATGTGTATATGTAATGGGAGAGAGAATGCTGGAAAAATGGACCAGGGCTGATTAGCTAACTGATTGCTGCCTGTTTTATGTTATTGGTCATTTTAAAACAATGGTCAGGATTAAAAAATGACTGAAATCAGTTTTCCATGTAGCCACCATGACCCTGATCTGGGTAACTGATGGAAAATGGCTCGTTGGCTGATCTTGAGGCTGAGTATTTGTGTTTATCTCATACCTCCAGCCATTTTCCACAGCAAATTAGTAGATTCTTGGAATCCTTGTTTAGCCTTGAAACAGCTGCTCTAACAGAGGAAGGTTTGTTATTCCAATGAAATGCCTATTATAGCACTATTTGAGTATATAACTAAAGATTTTCTGACGTTACAGAGGATGCTTACAGCCTCAGTGTCTTTACCCTGCGATTGTCTGGGTTCAAAGTTCAGCAACCAAATCTAAAAAACAACAAAAATCAACAACCACAACAGCAACATTACCCATACAAAAAGCTTTGTATTTTTTTAAAAAAATATTACATTTTCAAGTTAAGGCCAGATATAAAATCTCAATAAAATCAACTTTCTTGAAATTATTTGACCACATGTTGGTGAACTTGTGGCATGCAAGCATTTAAACATCACATGATTGATTTCTTAAGGACTTTAAGCCAGAAACGCTGTCACTTTCAAACATGCAGTGCACAAAGCAATCAGTCTAATCATTAACACAATAACACACACATTTTTTAACAATCTTTAAAGCCTGAGTGTTTTTGTTCTGTGTTAAGGTGAACCTCCTGTTGACAGCTATGAATAGATTTTCCCATATTTCTTTCACATCACTGCCACAGAACATCAAACACTTCAGTTTCTTTATATCAAGCATCTCAAGACAAATTCAGTCAACCACAAGTTGAACTGCAGAAAGAGCTATCTTTTGCTCAACTGACCTGACGTTAAAATCTGATCTTTTGACATCAAATACTCTGAACAATTTTCCACTTATTGATCCAAACTACAGTGGATTCACTAGAAACAGATTTTATACTTAGAAGAAATCTTTCAGTAATGATTATACTCACATGGGTGTGAGCTGTACACACAAAGTAAATAAAGGTTTTATTTCTGTACCCAGAGGAACAGTTCTTGGAAAAATACAGCAAAGAAATGTGCCTTCTAGGAGACACTCTAAGCTTTTGGGTAAATTTATATTTACAAAATAATTTTATTCAACGAAGCGTACATCCAACATACAACCCATTCTGACACAAAAATAGATATTGTATATTTTTATATCATAAAATTATTTAAAAAGTAAACATATTATTCTCAAAGTGAATTTGATAAGGGTGAAACTGTGGTGGCAACTGGTCAGAGCATCCTGTACCTCTTGTGGAGAGTTTTCAATCAACAAAGAGCACTATGTATTTAAAGAGGTCAAAGAAAGAGAAAGGAGAAAATAGGCATGTATCACTACTGATATCCTAATTGATATTTACCGTTATTTTTTCCTTAGTAAGATTTTCTCTATGTTATTTAACTGAAGTCCATGGTTTCACTCATCAGGGTTGTTTTGTCAGGAAAAGGGGGACCAACACTCAGGTGATCTTAAGGTTTTCTTGCAAATGTTGGATAAATTATAAAGATACCTTAAAAACTTTAAGGTATTGGAAAAAGACTTGACTCTTAGCATAGGCTTTGCAGGGACAATTTGCATTGTCAAAGCAAGGGAAATGCTAAGAATGTCTGAGGTAATTGTCATACGTGACGGCAAAGAGCGCTATGTATTAAAAGAGGTCAAAGAAAGAGAAAGACTTGACTACATTGTGTGGAGTCAAGTCTCTAACACCACCACTGAACTGGACTGATCTTAAGAGTACCGCCTCTAAGGTCAATGTATGCAATAGATGTCTGATTAAAAATATATGCAGTTGGTATGACTTTCAGGAGTAGTGCAAACAACTATCTATGTGATAATATTATCGTTGTAGGTTTCAATAATTGATATATGAAACATTTTCATAACAACTGACGGTGACATAGTTACTTCATTGTGCTATAAAATGGCACTATGTCCCTGCAAAATACATAATACTGTCCTTTCTGAAGCGCATGAGTCAAAAAGATCAAGCAAAAAATGGTTTCCATTGCAAAAAGTCAGTACATTAAGTCATTAGAACCAGAGATGCAGAGATGTTCAAAAATATTTTTAGAGTTGATTGTAAAGCTCTGTTTAGGATTTATTTGACAATAATATGAAGTGAAGTGTCATATGATAGTGAAACCTTTACCATCTAGACGTTAGCAGGTTTTGGAAGCTGGTAAAAGACTTTCAAAACATTTTTTTTTCACAATGGAAAATATGTACAAGTGTCACTCAAAGGTGTAATGTATTATGAATTCATCTGAGTGTTACAGAAATAAGCATGTATAGAGCATGTACACACCTTTGACTGGATTCCACTCAGCTGAGTTAGAGACCTGCTATTGTGTCAGATGCCTTGTAGGTATGGATACTTTGATGCTTGATGAACTTTAACCTGAGAAGTTTTTGCAGAGATGTGTCATCAGGTCTGCTCTGGAAAAAAACAGCTACAACAATAATCGCAGCCCAACTTGAATTGCAAACAATATTGTGGCCCAAATTTTATGTATAAGCACTCTGATTAAAGGGTCCACTGCAAAAATACATCCACACTAACATTTGGTTAAACACCCCTAAGCAGGTTACACCTTAATCTCATATCTTTCTACTCTATACCATTATTATTATGTTTGGATCTAAAGAGGAGATATCTAGAGTCAACACGCAGCTTTGATTATTACAGCTAGAATCTAGTGATCAGGGCCAAAATCTGGGTCCATCTGGTTTAGTGATGGACCTTGACCTGAACATTCAAAGACACATACAGACAATTACAAAGTCAGCCTTCTGTCACCTGAAGAACATTTCTAAGATTAAAGGATTATCCATCCATCCATCCATCCATCCATCTTCTTACACGCTTATCCCTACTGGGGTTCCGAGGGGTGCTGGTGCCTATCTAAAGTGGTCATTGGGCGAGAGGCGAGGTACATCCTGGACTGGTTGCCAGTCCATTGCAGGATTAAAGGACTAATGTCCCAATAAGATCTATAGCAACTCGTCCTGCATTTAACTAGACCAACTGATTACTGCAACAGTGGCTTCAGGTCTGTCTAAAAAAATCAGCTAGACAGCTGATCCAGAATGCAGTGGCTCACGTTCTCAGTAAAACTGGGAAAATAGAGCACATTACCCAGTTGTAAAGTCCTTACACCGGCTCTCCATAGCTCAGAACATATACTTTAAAATACTTTTGTTATTTTACAAATGCCTAATGAGTGTATTTTGATTAGCACCAAAATACATTAAGGTAAGGTATTTTTGTTGTACCAGTCCTCCAGACTATATAAGGTGTTCTGGTGTAAATCTACCCTGCATCCCTGAAACCAGAACCAAACAAGGAGAAGCAACATTTAGCTTTTACGCTCCACAAATCTGGGACAAACTCCCAGTAACCTGCAAAACAGCTAAAACGCTGAGTTTCTTCATAACAACTCTGAAAACCCACCTGTTTAGAGTTGCCTTTGATTAATAAATCTGGAATATTGATCAGTATATTTAATATTTCAACATTTTATGTTTATTGCTTGTTTCATAATTGGTTACTGTATTGCAGTAAAGCATTTTGAACTGCCTTGTTGCTGAAATATGCCAATCAAATGAACTTGTCTTGACTTAAATGCCATGAAACATTTGATTCTGTACTTACATAAAGTGGCCTGCGAGAGTTTTTGCTGTTACATACATTGCGGAAGCCCGGATAATCACCCTCCACCTGGGCAGAAGGAATTCCCTACTAATTTTCAATGGAGGTTCATTCTTCCTGTTTATGAGCTCACGTGAAGGTCCCACGCAGCGAGTTTCTCTTCGCTTTGATTGACTGGTTATGGAAGGAGGCTGGGCTCCACTCCACACTCAAGTCCCGCCTCGCGTGTGTTTCTTGCTGGGAACTAAAGCTATAAAATGAAGCGTTTTAGCACAATAACAGAGGCGCAGCGTGAAGTTAGAGTTCACCTAGTGAACTGCTGTACGGACACTTGAGACAGACTGATGCTTTAACCAGCCAGCGCGTCGCCGACCAGGTTTCTTGTCACTTCCAAGCCGAAAATCCCTCCATCTAGTCGCCGGGTGAGATACGGAGCAGAGCCATGGCGGGGGACGGTTCGGACCAGCGAGCCCTGCAGTATGAACAAACTTTGGTGAGTTTCACTTGTTGCATTTTGGCACTTTCGTATTTATCCACGGCTCTCCGTGGTCTCCGAAACCAGGACTGACGGATAGTACCACCTGGCTTTCACCGCACACATCTGGTAGCTAAACAGCAGACTGTTTTTAAAAGTTTATTTAGAGTGGAAATACAAGGAAACTGTGAACATGTCATAAGCCGAATGATCCATTGTGACATTTGCATGCTAAAAACTCAAGTATGAGTCTGTAAGTCTGGGGTGAGCAGACTGACAAACGTGTTTCAACACATTTTAAACGAAGTTCAACTTGTGTTTTCTCGCGTGTATAGCCGCTGTGTGTCGCTTATGTGTTCCTGAAGGCTTTATTGCACATTCCACGTTCACAGACAAGGTGACACAGTTGGCTAAGGAGAAGTTTCTAAAGTGTTAAGCAGGACATATTCATTGACTTTACAAGCACAGGGAGCGGAGCGGCTCGCTGTCAACATCTGGATTCAGATTCAGCCAGTGTCCTATCTTTTTAAGACTAGATTTTAGCCAGACTTGAATAAAACAGAAAAAAGATGAGAAAGCTCCCCTCTTTCAATTCACAAAGTGCATATTATTAGGCTTATAATTATTCATACCCCATGGCAGTTTTGGATTATAAAGTGATTTAATTCATCTAAGAAGGTTGTTTCTAAATTTATGTCACACACATCTCCAAAAAGATATTATGTTAGAACAAAACATGATATGTCTAACACTGCACTTTATTTACATTACTACGTGTCAGAAAATATTTGCACTATTCCTTTAAACCTTTTTTGTAATATTTTGAGACACTATGCATTTTATTGAAGCTGTGATTCTCACAGATTTGTTGGTAAACATCATTGTAGTGTGCTCTGAAATTAAAAAGAAGTAATGCATTATTTTAGTGATTTGGTCTTTTTTTTTCATCCTTAAAATATTCAAATTTTTGCTCTATGTGCATTTAGTTTTCCCTGGTAACTCCTTTAAAATAAACTGGTATGCAGACTTGTATGTGTGCAGCTCAAATTCAATGTTTGTCAAGTCTAATTAGCAGAATGTTATCTTGACAGCTGTAATAGTGGTTACTGTATGTGTCAGGAGTTCAGTGCGGCGGCTCCACTGACATCAGACAATAGATGTGTTCATTGCTGCTCGGGCGAGACTCTGTGTGGAATAATGTTCAGTATGTTGGTGCAAGTGACAGTTGTGCTGGCTGTTGGGTCGCGGTTTTAGGCTCATAAGTATTGGCCATCTCAAAGAAAGTCTGTGTGAAGCTTTTAGTTGTTTTTATGCGGCTGAACCTGACTAACATTGAACTCTTACACTGCAACGCCTTCTAAAACTTGTAATAAAGTTGTCTTATATTTTAATGTGTTTTAAGGTGTTGCATGATGCACTGTGTGGATGTCCTGTTTCTCTCATACTGTTTAGCATTAATGCCACGAGGTTCGTCTGACCATGTTTGTTGTGTCCTCCACTGCAAAAGTGACTTTTTATGGGTTTCTTGCAACAGATGCGTCCATTTTGCCACACTTCCACAATGAATGGATTTACAGAGTGTACACCTGAGTTGTAGATCTGTGCAGCATTTCCAGAGTTGCACAGAGGGGTTTTCTGATTAAAGCTCTGCTTGCATGACGAGTCAAGTTTCTATATTTCATAGTAGATTAGTATTGTTTTAAAACCTAACCTTGCTTTATCTCTGGCCTGTCTGCTGTGCTCCTTCTGTCATTGGCTTCTCTTTTTAATGTTTCCAATGAGATGTCTCTAAGAAAAGCATATTGCTTATTATTAATTTTACAACTAACAGGTGGCTGTGACTAAGACAAGAGGCTTCATTTTTATTTCATATATTTGCTGTGTAAGGTATTGTGTTGTCTTGTGAAACTGTATGTAGCGACTTTATAAGTCACTTCTGAGTGCCTGGATGTGTCTTTGTGGAGCGGAGATCTTCAGCTTGTTCCTCACGTTGGTAAAGAGGGAACTTTGTGTGGATGTTTCTGGATAAAACTTCTGTCAGGCCAAAAGAATCCCCATTTTATTTCTGGTTTTATACGGACCAGTTCAGTGGCACTGAGGCTTTAAATTAAGAGCAACCACAGCTGTAACACCACTTTGGGCCTCTGTTTCCTCTGTTTGTAAAAGTTTCTTTGTAAAAGGAAAAACGGTCCCCTCCTCCCCCCCACCCTGTGTTCTGTTAATCTGTGTGTGCGGTTGTGTGAGAGATTACACAACTTGCGACCCGCTGATTCAGCACTGGACACTCCGTCACCCTGGCAGGTCTCGTGCTCGGCCCTACGGCTCTCTGTAAGGGAGAAAAATAAATAAGTAAAAACCCGACGGCTGTTGTCCAACTCTCCTCAACCCAGCTGCAAAACAATGGCATAAACTACATAGAACCAAACAGAAATAGAAAACGGTTTCAAAATGAGAGTAACCTCGTTTACCATCAGTTCCCCCCTCCTGCCTCCTTTCCATCTCCTCGCTGTGGGCTGTAGTAACATGGTGTCTTTGTGTGATATTGGCAGTCGTGATGGTTGTGTGGGTTTTGTTGTGGGCAGCGGATGCTCAAAGAGGCCAGTGTGGTTCGGTTGTGAGAGAGAATGAAAAGCTGGCTGTAGAGAAAAGCTGGCGGGGTCAGGAGTGCCAAGCTCTAAGACGGAAAAACCTGCCTCAAAGTACCGTTGGTAAACCTCAAACATCGGTTCACATTTATAAACACCTGAACTGCAGATATGTCTGCTGTGCATAGTCGCTCGTTATAGAGGCAGTGGATTGTCTGTCATCTTATTAGATCCATTTTTTTTTTCATGTGACCAAAGGTAACATTTTATTATGTGCTTTATAATGGCATTGATGGTGGCCCTTTCTTGAAGTGTGAAGTTAATAACTCACATTTCATGAGGCGTGACGAGTCTTTCTCCCCAATAAAAGGCTGTGTTTATCTGAATCACTCCAATAAAAGTGCACATATTTGGTTGATTTGAATTAATAATTTTATAATCTTTGTTGTGCCAAACACTGGGCATAAATCATACTGTAACCTTAACCCTGACTCTTTTTAAAGAAGCATAATTTAATTTGCCCATCTGTTTCCCATAAAATGAATGTAAGATTAAAGTTAATATAAGATGAAAGTTTCATCCAGGCTTATTAGATTTCATGTATTGTTAAGACGTATTTGTCAACTTGGAAGATTTCAGTATTTTTTTTTTTTTTTATAAATGTGCTTAAAAATGTGTCTTGTGCAGAATGTAATTAGTTGTTTGCTAACTATTTTGCCCAGTTTTTAGGCTCTGCCTTTCAAAGGCCTGCAGGTGAGGTGACCTGGTCATCAGAAAGTATTTTTTTAGATTTTAAACCAGATATTTATGTTTCTGTTCCCACATCTTTGAATGTTGTTTACCAACCGAGCATAGAGGCATTTGAGGATGTTTTTAGTGTAACTCTGAAGGTGTAAGAGCTCTTGATGTATCTAAATTTGGGTGTAAGGAGTGAAAATCTCTAGTCAGTTAATGTTTGTCCAGAAGGCTACGATGCAGTTGTCACTTTCACTCCCACATGTGTAATTTATCACAGACTATTCTTTTTAAAATCTGTACCCATTCTTTGGAAAAAAACAAGGAACCAACTAAAACAATTCTTCATGGTGATCTATTGTTTCTCTAATACGTTTTTAAAGGCCATTCAAAGTTAAACCCACGTGACTCTCTTTCACTGCTCTAATTTAGCTCACCCATTATGCTTATTAGAGCAGTAGTTCCCAAATATTTAACCTTAAAACCAACAGAAATATCAATAAAAGAGATTTATGACTCAAAATATGAAGCAGTTAAACAGGGTATAATGACATCATCATTATATTATTTTTTTAGTTTTTGTGAGTTCTGTTTTCTTAAAATGAACCTAAGAAATTTGCTTGATTATAATTTTGGTATTGTTTAATTTTCAAGAAGACCCCATTTTTGTTGATTAGTGACCCCAACAGAGGTCCCGACCCCTACTTTGGGAACCACTGCATTAGAAAATGTGCTGTCATGGTAACGGGATTCTGCATCAATAGCCATCCTAGTATCGTGTTAGACTCCTAGTGACTCGATGGCTGCTGATCCGTTGCGGTAACAGTTGTAATGAGCTTTCTAGATGGCTTTGCCTTCTCTGAGTTATGGGGAGATTTACTGATGAGATTTATGGTCGCAGGTAAGATTGGCTGTTTTACTTGTGCCTCCATGTGAAAGCATGCATTATGGTTCCTCAGTTGGTAGTGTTTTTAAAATATTTCATACAGAGTTAATCAGGTTTGGCTCTTGTCTAATTCATTTCTGATGTAGAATCATCCATGTCTGCATCTCATTACTTTGAACAACAGAGTTTATCTCCCAGCCTACTAAATTGCTAAGATATGCCTTGAACTTTTTCAGATGTCATAATACAAAGTTCAGTTAAAACAAATAATGAATGATGCATATAGGGTTGTTGTACTGCTGAACAATGAACCTCAACATCATATCATGTGAAACCCCTTAACAAATTTCTAGATTTGGGGGCAGCATGTTAGAATATTTGTTACATTGCTTTTGATTTGTTCTTTTTGTTGACTTGTGTTAGTTATTTTAGTAGAAATACTGCATGTTTGGACACTTATTCCCTCTGGGTTTGGAAGCTTCGCAGATGGAAAGGAGTTTTGTTCTTAGTTTTTTGTATTGGAACAGTTATGTAATCATGACAACAAGGTATTATTTTTGCAACTAGAAGTAGCTGATAATTATTTCAAAAGCTCAAATGAACCTGAACTCCAAATCCCAGTCGATTCTCTGACCTGCTCTCTAGCTATACAGCCAGACTGAGATTTAAAAATGAGCAGCAAAACCAGATGAGATGGATTAGCAGTACTTGCCAATGAAAGATGGTGTCATCTTTAATGAAGGATGTTAATGTAGAACATTGTCTCTGCTGTCTTACTGAAACAGTCTTTAGTCAGAGGCCTCTTCAGAATTGTTGCTACCAGAGATCCTCTCTTCCCATAGCATCACCATCCATGACAACTCTTTGGAGATGTCTGAATGATATGAGTTGCAACAACATGCAGTCTTTCTTTGCGCTAAAGTATTTTTGAATTGAATTTACATTTTCTTTTTTAGGATTGTTTCACACCAAAGCATCACCACAGCATGACGTTGTCATCACCATGTGTCATCATTGTGATGAAGTATTCAGTGATGTTTAGAGAACACCAAACTTCCCTAAAGTTATATCCTGACTTAAACACGGTCTAAACATAGAATGTGCAAAGCTTTATTTTAGATGCAAGTTTAATAATGAGCTTAGTATCTTGCATCTGCTAAGTGCTGAGCCTTGCAAGCAAATTTTAAGGTCTTAAATACAAAAACATTAAAAAACTTAAATAGTATAAAATGGCAAAAAATGTCTTATTTTTTTTAGATTCATGAACAAATTTCGATTTGTAAACACTTAGTTGCACTTGAGACCTGAAAAATGGATTCAGATATGACATACATATTGGATAAATTTAACACGTGAAATGAAACGGTAATTATTGATTAAATTGAAAGCGGAAAAATTTCAGAGCAACAAACATCAGAGTTCATTAAGTTTCCACCAGGAGAAAATTTTGGTTGTTCATCTGGTTTGGCTATTTTCCAAAGCTTACTTGGTACGTGGTGTGTTACTCTTCACTGTGTATAACTTCAGGAGTTCTTGTCGTCTTTTGTGATACTGCAGCATGGGTTTCATGGAAAATTTTAGCGCGATTGAAACAAAGTCCTTCCTTGGTTTCACCCCAACAATTTTTGCACAGATTAATCAGTTAAAGTTTCCGTTTCTTTTTTTATTGTGGCTTAGGATATTTTTTGCAAAGTAGGTAGAAAAACATGAAAGTGAAACTGCTATTGAGAAATATTATGACTTGTTAACGATCGCATAGATGTTTTCATATTGTGTTCTTTACTGTGCCCTTTAAGATTTCAATTTGACATAAAGGGCATTATAAATGAAGTCAATTATTATGAAAACATATTTTTCTTAATCCCATGCTTTGTGCATTGCTCTTGCATTTTGCTTTTATAGTGGAAATTTCCTGTTTACGCTGTCCACATAAACTTACCTCATGGGTAAATTCGCCTTTTATTGTTCAAGATGGGTCAACAGCTCCTCTCGTCTTCCTGAATGTGAAGACAAGTGGTTGCTTAACTTGGACTGGCTTTATCTGCAGATAAGCATCAAAAGCTCTTAACAAAAGTTGTCTCTGTGTCACTAAAGACCAACAAATTGCTTTTATTTAGTTAATTTCTTATCCAACACTGTTTGCTTTCTTGACGAACAGCCCTGATAAATTGCACCAGTCAAGGGTTAAGCTAAAAGAAAAGTTTAGGTCAAACAATAATACAATAGAATCAAAGCATTTTCTCTCATAATGAGGAGCTATTTGTAATGACGGTGAATTAGACAGACGCCAAAAGAAGTCAAGGCAAATGTGGAGAGTGTGTTCAGGTGAAATCAAAAAGTGTGCATTCCACTTGCTCTTTGTTCTCTGACGCTTTTTGGGTTGTGTTGATGATTAATCGCAGAGAGAGAGAGAGAGACAGAGCTTGAATGATTACACATGAGGCTCTTTGAAGTGTTGAGGCGTGCCTCTTCATTAGTGCCATACATTATTTCGACCTGCTCTCAAATCTTGAGCAGAGATTGATTACACAGAGAAAACTGAGATCTCAATTAAACGGAGGCCAGTTGAGGCAGAACCCTCTGAATCTCGGCAGAAAAAGGTTGATGAAAAGCTTCAAGTTGACTGCAAAAATAAAAAAGGATTAGTTTTAGGGTTCAATTGTTGTGAGGGAAATAATGGAGCTCATGTGAAGTGTTGGATCTCATTTAAGCATTTTCCAGGGGTAGAAAAGAATGGATATAGGTAAATGTGCATAGAGGTATATTAGCAGTAAAAATTACAGAAAATGGAGTGAGCATTACGGAAATAAGTTTGGAAATGTGTGAAGTTCTTAAATAAAAAATGTGTAAGACAATATTCTATGAACTGAACCATTGATTTAAACATAATGTCTTTTTGGGTGCTTTAAAATGATCTCATATTGGTGTCCAGAGATATGCCATTTCAATTTTAAAATCACCTGAACAGCCGGGGTTATTATGCAAAGATTAGGCAAAAGTTCCCTGCCTCTAGATGTACAAATAAGGACATATCCCACAGGCTTCCAGCTGTAATTGCATTGAAATAATTTTTCAAGATGTACTGACATATGGGAAATAGATCACACTACTTTCTTATTTTTTATTTGAAGTTCTGTAGTTTTTTTTCCTTTTTGTCTGAGAATTCAGTAGTATTTTCTGTTGCTTGATTGCATAAAATCCCAATAAAATGCTAAAGTCTGAGCTTTTGATGTGACAAAATGGGTAAAAAGTTGAGGAGCAGGAACACGTTTGCAAGTTAGACAGTGAGTAAAATGCATCTTAGTTGTCGGAACAGAACATTCTGTTTGGGTGCTTTCTGAAAATCCATCTCCACCAAACAAACAGCTGAGCTTATAAGATGACGGACAGAATAAGCTGAGCAGTTACTTTTTGGGGTCTATATGAGGCTATTTGGACCATGTAGTTTTCTTTTTTCTTTTTTTTAATGTTTCCTAAAAAGAGAAGCGCTCCTTTGTTGTTATATAATGTTTTCCTGAGCTACTCTACCTCTATTTAGCACAAACCTTTACAGAAACATATTCACCTTCTCCATGGTGTGACTCCTAAGGTTTTTCCCTTTTCGGTTCAAGACAGCCTTTCAGCCAGTCAATATTGTTCCTTTAGATAGGGTCGTGCCCTTTGGCTGTGTACTGTTTGCTTGTTAGTGAGCAGCATGCAGATTTGTTTTCAAAGATTCTGTTTTCCTACAATCCTGCATCATATTCAGGAGTCGGTTGGTTTTGTCTATAAATACTTCAAGTTGAACAGTGTTTAATTGTTGGAATTGCATCTCAGACATAGTTTTGGAATCCAGCTGTCCAAAAAGTCAGCTGTTAGATGTCCAGCACAGGTATTGCTTTATCTGAATGATTCTTTCTTTTTGAATTGTTTCACACTGATGCACAGTCAGAGCAACAACAAAAAAAAAAAGGCCAGGTTACCTCTAGGTGACTTCTTGCTGTAATAAACTCAACGTTGACACATCAGAGGATGTTCAGTTCATTATCAGCTGTGCGTGTCTATGAGACTTTTCATGTCCTGAGTTGAGTTTACTTTCAACATATCTCAGATAAACTCAGTTATGTTGGCGTATCCTGTTGAGGGCATAAGATTACATTCAGCTGTATCTGCCTTGGCTGCTTAAAGGCCGTCACCTTGTGCATAGCCAGGATACTTGTAATGACTTTGCAACAAAGATCAGTCAATACTGGAGGGAGTTGGCATAAAAATGGTTGGTGGCAATGGCATTTGCATTCATAGTTCATGTCTGGGTGTGCATGTTATTGCTGGGAACTATCTCAACCTTGGCTAATTTTACATTTCTAATTAAATTTTCTCTCGTCTGTGGAATGGAGGGAATCACATAAATATTAACCTGAGTTGTGATCAGAATGTGTTTAACTTGTGCTTGTTTAGCTTGTGCTTTTTAAAGCAGACATATTTAAGTCTCCAAAGTTCACATACCCACATTAGTGTAACCTTAAATAACATAGTATTTACCTTAGTCAGTAGCCAGAGGAAGACTGCAGCTGAGGGCTATTGACATAGACCCTGATCTAAACTTAATGCCTTCCTGTCTTGTCCGCTTCACCATCCCATGAGAGGGCAGATTTTTGGCTCATTTCGTCTTTGCCCCGTCTTGATCTGCTGTCATCATTGACCTCCCACACTGAGACTGCTTGCCTCTGTTTATATATCCACACCTTCATCAGCACATTCTCTACCATTAAGTTCCCACTTGTCTCCTTGCGTGTGTGGTGAGAGGTTATTGTCATCATAACATTAACATAAAAATGTGGATGCTTTCATTTCAATTTGTATGCTGATGACAGATCTTGGTGTACACAAACATTATCCTCTTAAACTTTAAACATCTAACTACATTTTGAACCATCCCAATAAAGTGGAACATGCAAAATTTTCATATCGGTGCATCCTTATTGAAGTTTTTGAACTGATTCAAGTTTTTGAACTTTGGCTGGCATTAAAAGTAACCAGATAGGCATTTACTCTTTATGGTATGTATGGACACCAAAAACCCTTGTGCTTTTTATTTAATATAAATTTGATAATTGGTCACAAACTTTACACACTCGCATAGATTAAGTGCTTTGTAAACTACAAATTGGAAGGGAAATAAATCTGATATTTCCCTCGGATATTGACCTAATGTGCTGGTTATTCTTTTGAAGTGCAAAGATTGTGTGTTAAATAAGTGGGATTGTAACATTATCTTCCAGCATCACCTTCCTCTTTGGTGTAAAAAAAACTCTCTCCAGCTCTGTCCTGTGTTCATCAACTCCAAATTAAAGCAGTGGCTCTCTTGTTTCCCTGCTGTCTTAATTGCTGCTGGCTTGCCCTCAGTGGAGTGTAATTAAACACACTTTGGTGGTTCATGGGCCCCTGGAAAAGCAGATCTGCTTCCCCTTTGGCAGCACAGGCATAGTGCTGACAGATTGGAGAGCAAGAGGAGAGATGCTTTGATGCATCAAATGCTGGTTATTAACCATCACAGACAAGCTAACACACAGATGACTCTTTGTGTGTCACACACTTAATAGGTCCTTGACCCTAAAGCCTACCTGTTTCTTCCTGCCTTGTCTGAGCTCTGGCGCACGCACGCACGCACGCACGCACGCACGCACGCACGCACTGCTTGTTGTTTGGCCAGGATGAAACTAGTGGTGTTCAAGTAAGACTGTGTGACATGCAAATACCTTTTGTGCATGTTAAAAGGTATGTCCTAAACAAGCAAACGTCTGGCCAAGCAGTGCTATTGTAATTGTAGTTTTGGTAATTCCAACAAGCGATTCTGACTCTGATTTTATGGCCATTACTGATGGAAGAATTTGGCATCAGGATGAATAATCTAGCCGGCAGTAACATTGAGCTCAAATGAAATTAAATTTATTTAAAGGAGACTAACATGAAAACACTGCTCCTGCAAGATGGAAACAATTTTAACGTGTACAATTCCAGTCTCTTTTTAAGAACAAGTGGATTTGATAATTTACAATTACAGATGAAAAAAGAAATCAGCTGGTGCAATGAGTTGAGAAAACTTCATTTTGATCAGTTGTGAATTGTGATCAACCAGTCTGATTCTCAAAACTCTGACCGTTCACATATTTGCAAACTCCCCATATGCAAGTTCAACCTGGTCACATGAAATGCAACGCTATATGATGCTGATGCTATTAATTATAGGAAACTCAAAGATGTAGAGATTTTCTCTCTTTTTTGACATACTGAGTGTGCATTCACACCAGCCCTTAATCGAACTCTAGTTTGTTTGCTTAAAAATCCAGTTCATTTGGAGAGGTGAGTGTGCAAGTGACTACTGTAGATTCTTATAGAACCAAGTCTGCGAGATAATCAGGTGTGAGGCATGTCTGTAGTTCATTTAGTCAGTGCAAAGTGAGATTGTTGGCACATAACAGGATCTCCTATTTGCAGTTGCTTGTGTCATTAAACGAGTATGCTGCAGGTACAGACAATTCTTAAGACGGGTAAAAAGTCTTACTACATCAGCTGGTTTAGATGGTCTTTCCAG
>NW_015114895.1:174097-180559 GCF_001443285.1 Poecilia latipinna
TGGCTGGTTTACAGTAGAATTAATCCTGCTAATCCTACAAACAGTTCCAACAAGCACCTCTGAAGCCGGGTTAGAATGGCTCTTGGAACAGATGTTGAGACACGATAGATGTTAGAACACATCAGAGGTTTAAGTGTAATCCACCCCACTAATTTCTGTCAGGGAGTCTGGACAGAAGGTGGACTGACAGTTGAGGAAAAGGGAGATAAAGTTTCAGAGATCCTGTGCTAACGACAATTCAAATATTGCAAAGTGCACACTGTGTAACGTTCCCCTCTCTGAACAAACGTAAAACAAACAAAAAGAAAACGTTCTCCATGATGAGTCAGATCCTGATGATAGTAGTAGACAGGTGACTTATGTGTTTTACCTCCTGTGTATCAAGAAGTCCTTATATCCAACAGCTCCAAGAACTTGTAAAACTTCTTTCCAGAAAGACTTTCCACTGAATTCCCTTAACTTGTCAGCTGTCACAGATTCAATTACTTTAAAGGTCTTAACTTAATTCTCACCTTACATTACTAAAGGGATATTATCTCTACTTTATACCTTCTTGTGAATGATTCTTTGATTTTCCAAATAATATTTTTTACAGCTTCTGTATGCTTTTTTTTTTTTTTCTTCTGCCCAAAATATTTTCTCTAACAAATATAGCATTTGGTCTATCCTTGTTGTTGCTTTTCCTCTTCCTGCAAACAAATTCCACAAGATTCTTCATCCCTGGAGAATGACTGGGTGCCTTTGAACCCCTCTCGTCACTCTAACCGCAGCACAACATTAGTCCTCCCACAGACGCACACACACACACATACTGTACACACAACATGGAAGGGCACACTATGGATACCCTGCACAAACTGAACAACATGCACAAATGGAAGATGCACATTCACCACACACAAACTCCTACGCTTTGTCAGAAGGGCTGCCCACGGTACCCAGCTGCAGTTACGCGAGCGACTGGTGCGTTAGCTGGTTAGTTCAGGAGCTGATTCGGCTTTTGCTTTTCAGTCTTATTTTTAATTTAATTTTTTCTGTTCACCTCTGAGCTGCAAGTCCTTTACTTCTGACAAGCCTCTTTGCAGTTTGCTTCAGAGGAGGAGTCTGCAGCTCTATTTGAATGTGATTTATGCGTTTTGTTAGATTTCAGATGAAATTGCAGTGCCTTGAAGAAATATTTATACACCTTGAGCCTTTCCATATTTTGACTTTATGCAACATCAATCTTCTGTGTGTTTTTATTGGGATTTTGTGGAAAAGGTCAACACAGACCAGTGAGTGAAGTAGTGGGGGGGGGGGAAGAAAAAAACTGAAAGGCCAATAAGATAAATCTGAAATATTTGTTTTCAGTCCTCTTTACTGTAATGCCCCTAAATAAAATGCATGGCCTCCAGATCTATTTTTGAAATAATCTGTGTCATGTGATCACTCTATTAATGTTACTTAAATGTATGTTAGAGAGCAAGTACGGCACTGCAAGACTACATGGATAATTTGTAGGATACAGAACACATGTAATGAGCTCTAATCAGATGAGACCAAGACTGACAAGTTAAACTAAATGTTAAATACTGAGGCAGAAAAATGGGAATCACCATGATCACACTCCTATGTTGGAAAATAGTCATGGTAGGATCATGCTGTGGGGATTTATTTCGTCAGCAGAGATGGGTAAGCAAGATAGTCCTGGGGATAAAAGCCATTACTCCAGCCAAAAACTTGAGACGGGGCAGAACAGTGAGCCTAAATATGCAGAAAGAGCTACATGAGATTAGTTTAGAACAATTAATTAGGATCTAAGTTTGACTAAGTATTTTAGGTAGAACTGCTACAATTTTGGAGAGGCCCATGCTGTTCTTTCAACACATAACTTATTTTGTGTCTCCCTTGGAGGTTGAAAGCTTGAAGAGGTTGAGGAAACAATAAGCCAGATGCACTTGCAAGTAGTTTATTTCTGTATCTTTTGAAAGATCCAGATTTTGTGCTTTTGCAAATTAGTCATAGCATGAAGAATGCATTTCCAACGGTAATGTTTTTATTTAGATCTCCTGAAGAGCATTGATTATTCCTCTCTACGTGGGCTAGGAGCTCAGTTGAGATGGATGTGATCACCAATTCAAATCGGACTGGGGTCAGATCATCATGTCAACCTGAAGTATTGTACAACTTTTGGAAGCTGCTGGATACTTTCTAATTGTATGTAATATTTAATTTGCAGTTAGTAACAGACACTGGCAACAGTGTGTTTATAAAGTGCGTCTCCAGATCCCTGGTGTTGCTGTTACATCATCCGTCTTTGACCCATCTGCATGAAGAACACAAGGCTGAGGCGTCTGTGTGTCGTCTGATGTCAATCTCTGCAGCTTGAGCTTTGAGGATCAGAATCAAACGGCACAGGGGGGGTTATATCACATTTGGCATTCAACTCAGAGAACATGCACACAGATTCGTGGCGACTCACGTTCACCTCTATCATCGCCTTTCCAACGCTATCCTGCTTTTGTAAAGCAGGAAAACCCAGTAGCTCTTTTTGGAAGAAGATCTTAAAAATCTAAAAACATTCCTGAAAAAGTAACTATTGCATCTAATGTGTTGCAGCAAACTTTAACTGACGTCATTGCCTGTTATTTTCTTCACTTATAAATGACTTGAAAGCACATATATTTATGTATATATATCCCATAATTTCCAGTCCTTTAGTGAAATCAAACGGTCCATGCATTTTCTCAGTAGAACTTTGTGAAAGGTTTATCCTGGTAAGTGCTGGATGACTAATTTTGTTTCCAAAACACTGAAAAGATATAACTTTGTCATTCAGTTTATATTAAAACACATTTTGGCTAACTTTTCTTTTTTCTGTTTTGCTACATGTGTCACTGAACAGAGGCAAGGTAAAATCTGTGAATTGAAAGAAAACCTTCAAGTAATACCCAAGCCTGTGGCTGATGTTTGGATTAGGACTTTTTCTAAGTTGGGAAAGGCAACATCCTGGGTCCCACCTCTGATCTAGGGTTCTGTGAGCAGTTTCTGCAGTGTGATGGGTGCGTTTATGTAAAGCCTTCTCTGTTCACTTTCACATGGGAGAAGTGTGTCATAACAGAATGAGGAGCATTGTGCCGGTTAGAGTGCAGTGCCACCTGATGCCACCCCTGGGCAACCTGGTTAGTGCATTTAACAATAGAGATCCATTGAGGAACAGTTCTATTGGTAACGAATGAGGATCGGGGATAAAATTAATAACAATACTTCACTTAAACTGACAGTCACACTTTAAATGTTTGAGATATAAATTTTATATGCATCACTACTGAATACTCCTCTAAACCTCATCTGTTTGGACTATTTTCTGCTCTAAAGTTTTCAATGTTCACAAATATTATAAATAAATCTTGTTTCTGTAGAAAATCTTGAGAAATGACTCCCTTTGATGTTTTATTCTTTTTGTTTTAACAAATCCATCATTATCACTAAAATTTTGCTTTTTTTGACAAAAAGGCAAAAAAACTCTTTTTCAAAGTGTGAACCGAATTTCTACAAATTGCTAAATAGAAATATTCAACATAAGTGACTGCATAAATATTCACATTTAGAGTGACTGACCTAATTCAATAGAGGATGAGTCTGTTAGTGATGGTAGTTTCACAATGAATGGGACAGAGATCATTGTAAGTCTTAAGAGATTGGAGTATAAAGACACCTGTGTCCGGAAGGTCCATTTACTGGTAAATCAGTAATCCTAGCTACCGTTACAGTACAAAGACATAAGAACACTCCAAGCGTAGCAGAAAAAATGTTATTGACATGTCAGAGAATGAATAGAAAAATATCTCGAAGGTCTTGAACATCCCCTGAAGTTCAGCTAAGTCCATCATCAAGACATAGAAGGAATATGGCCCATGTGCAAGTCTATCGAGATGAATCCATCCTCACAAACTGAGTGACTGCACAAAGAGACTGATGAGATGCCACCTCCGACTACACTGAAGGAGTTGCAAGATTCAGCAGCTGAGTTTTTCATTGAGGATCTTAGACTAAATATAACAATAATTTGCCCCTGTTTTATGTTGGGTTTGAAAGTGAAACATCACAAAAATATTACTTATTTTAGGTTTGTTCCTCACATACAGACACTTCTGCAATGACTGATCCTCTAATTTCTTTAATTTGCTAACATAATTTTATAGATGAATGTGTCTGAACAGTATTTTGTACGTAGTGAACAGTTTTTTCATAATGGTGAATGGAGTACTCTTCAAGATG
Source organism: Poecilia latipinna (assembly GCF_001443285.1). Classification (NCBI taxonomy): domain Eukaryota; kingdom Metazoa; phylum Chordata; class Actinopteri; order Cyprinodontiformes; family Poeciliidae; genus Poecilia; species Poecilia latipinna. The sequence continues at coordinate 178,358 of NW_015114895.1, forward strand.
TACTTATTTTAATTTATTAACTAGCAATGAGGCCAAAAGTGTGATAAAAGAAACACTTTTATTATACACTGCTCAAAAAAATAAAGGGAACACTCAAATAACACATCCTAGATCTGAATGAATGAAATATTCTCATTGAATACTTTGTTCTGTACAAAGTTGAATGTGCTGACAACAAAATCGCACAAAAATCATCAATGGAAATCTAATTTTTTAACCAATGGAGGCCTGGATTTGGAGCCACACACAAAATTAAAGTGAAATGTTCCCTCTATTTTTTTTTTTAGCAGTATATAACTCTTTAAATGTAAAATGTACAGACCTAACGTCTTGCAGTTGCTGGGGTTTATCCGCCGTCGTGCTTTTTTTTTTTTCCCGCTGAGTTACTTGTTTTTATTTGTAAGTCGCTACATTTGCCTTAAGGCTGTAGAATATTTTATCTTCATGAGATAATTTTACTGCAGTTCGAATATCTTAAACAAAATGGGAACTCGAGGTAATAGTTGCACATATCCAATTTTTTTGTTTTTCAGAGCAAAATCACAGATTCTAGTTCTCCTCTATGATGAAGTTCAACTCATTCAAACAGTAGAATAGTTTTTGTTGTATTTGGCACATGTAAATCAACTACTATTTAAGGTTGTTGGATCACCCAAGCGCTCATGTCCTGCCAGCTGCTCTCTGTCTGGGTTCCCACTGCATGTCTTATTTTTACTGCAGGTGGGTGTGAGGTTTTTGTAATCTGGTCGCCTACGGCTGTGCTCATCATCCCATAGCTGGTGCCTCTGTGCTGCAACACCTGACACCGTGTTTGTGTGCGACTGCACCAAAGGGAAACTTGTACTATATTCCTGTTACTTGGATCAATATCAGTACATATTTTGCTCCCTCTATCTTAATACCTCTGTCCCTTCCATACTTGTATAAAGTGTGTGTGGCTGCTCATTGTTCCACATTCCACTGGTGGAGTTGGAGGCTCACACACATCGATCTCCTGCTAATAAGTTGGCCCAAGCTTCAGCAGCTCTGCACGCGTCTCCTCCTCTCTGCTCCACTTCTCTCTGAGGGAGGGAGAAGTCTGAAGAGCCTCTAACACAATGACTTCTCTAGAGCAGTGTCTAATATTTTGTCTAGCTTTGTTATTGTGCAATTTGAACAACGCATGCCATGATATGACGAAGAATTTCACATGAAGGACACTTGACCTTGATAGCACTGTGCTGTTTATGTAGTACCTTGGTTTTCAAGGTCTTGCGCACGCACACACATAGTATATCTTTCTATCTTTACAAGGTCTTTGCATGGACTTCATTAATTTTTTATTCATTTATGTAGCCTGATCCTTACATCCGTACATGCCTAACCCTAAACTATCCTGGGTTTGGGCTCCCTAAGGAGCAGGGAGACCTCATAATGTGGCATTTGTTTAAAAAAGGGCCCTACAAGGTGAGAAATGCTAACTCTCCCCTCCACACACATGTGCACACACATGTGCACACACATGTGCACACACATGCGCACGCGCACACACACACACACACACACACACACACACACACACACACACATATTCATAAAGATATGAATGTGGACATTGGTTACTGTATTACTTCTTGTAATATCAATGCAGTGATAAAGATTGGGCTGTGTTAATACCTTACTGGTTTATCTCGGGCTTTTAACACAAACAAGCACACAATGTGGGTAAATACAGAGGAATTACTAACGTCTAAAATAATATTTCAGATTTGTAATGACAAAGGAGAATTTTTTTAAGCCATTGAAGGAAGTTGTATTGCCCCTTAGACATGGAAATCTTAAAAATACAGGAATATGTTTGGCTTTCACCTGACCAAGACGGGATAATCCACATATCCATAATAAATGTTTGCATGTATTCTTTAAAATTTGCAAGTCTTTCATCTGGAACATTGTGGAATTTGAATATGAATTATGTCATAAAAGTAAATATTTCTAAATTAAGAAGAATATTGATTATTTTTGACATGCAATTTTAACTAACAAAAACAGATTTTTTTTAAAGTGAATAATTTTATGCATAACCACTTTTCTGTTTAATTTTGAAAAGCTTCTAAAATCTGTTTGTCGACTGACTTCATTTTTAACCTTCGTCACTTAATATCAACATCTAAGCTTAGGAGATTTTCTACACCTGATAGGACCTAGATGTGATGTATTCAC
>NW_015114895.1:183466-209303 GCF_001443285.1 Poecilia latipinna
AACATTGTGGAATTTGAATATGAATTATGTCATAAAAGTAAATATTTCTAAATTAAGAAGAATATTGATTATTTTTGACATGCAATTTTAACTAACAAAAACAGATTTTTTTTAAAGTGAATAATTTTATGCATAACCACTTTTCTGTTTAATTTTGAAAAGCTTCTAAAATCTGTTTGTCGACTGACTTCATTTTTAACCTTCGTCACTTAATATCAACATCTAAGCTTAGGAGATTTTCTACACCTGATAGGACCTAGATGTGATGTATTCACTGATCAAAGACCTGATATATTTTATTATTATTATTATTTACTGACCAACTGATCAGTTCATTTAATTTTAATCTGTTTGTGTTTTCTCCTATGCTGCTTTTAACTTCTTTGTACAAGCACTTTGAGTTGTCTCTGGCTGAAAGGTGCAAATAAAGGTGTCTTGCCTTCAGGGTTGATCAAGTTAAAAATCAGCCAGTTTCCTTTAAAATGCTAATTTCTCTGCATCACATTGCAGTTTTTCACCTCAGTCACTATGAAAGCCTTGCTTTGAATTGTTTTTCATAATAAGTATTCTCTTTCATTTACTTTTTTCACACCTTTTCCATATGTACATGCCATCTCCATCTTTGTCATTAGAGACAAGATACCTCACCATGCTTGGTGCATTCCAGCTAAATAGCTATGCAAAGTAGAGGAGCTGAAATTTGAGATTCAACAACAAAGATGGAGATAATTAACCATTCATCTAAGTCTGATGGGTTAATGTCTGAGAGGTGAGGAGTAATTTTAAGTTCTTTTGTTTACTGCACATGTAGGGCATGGCTTGTTGTGTGAGCCCTGAGCTGCTACGGATTACGTTCCATGGGTGGTTTCTGCACACATGCAGGTTAAGTTCTAATCTGTCGACTTTGGAGGTTGTCTCCCTTTGGTCATAAGAAGATAAAGTGGCTGCACTCAGGAAATGAGTGACTTTAAAATGGTTAGTTTAGAACTTTTGTCTTGTCACTAAATCTACCTACGGGTGACATTATAATGCATGTCACACAGTTCTACTCTAGTGTGGAAACTGTTTAAACTCTAAGTTTATGTTTTACAAAGTTTGGAAGAAATGTTGGAGTCTGTGACTTTTACTTGCCAAACAAAGCTTGGCCGTTCCTATTCTTTGAGAAGAAGTTGTGCAATAAGGGCAGGTGGAGTGGCTCCTCTTCATCATATTTAAGCTAGTGACATGCTCATACTTTTTCTGGATCTTCAAAGATTAAAAGGGATAAATGGCCCCTTTATGGTCTCTTCATCTGTGCTGGGCTCTCTTTCCAGTTGGATCTTAACAGAGAATCTTTCACGAAGCATCTCGATCAAATGCCTGAAACATCCTCATCTGCTGTTCTGCTCCTAGCTGCCATAGGATAATGGAACTCCTTACCTTTCCTCTAAGGTTGAGACCAGCCACCAAGCTAAAGAAGCTAACGCCAACTGCTTGTATCTGGGATCTCTTTCTTTTGGTCATAATCCATATCCTATGACCACGTGTAAGGCTCAGAACATAGACGGACTGGTAAATTGAGATCTATACTTTTTGGCGCACTCTTTCTTCACCAGTTTTTGCCTTGAGCAGTGCCTTCATTACTGCAGACAAACCCCAGTTTGTCTATCCATTTCTTTCTCCAGACACAGCAAATAACACATCACTGGCAGAACAAGAAGGGAAGCCCTAAAAATTTAAGTTTTAATAGACATCGGTGGTGTTAATTTATTTATTTATTTTTTTTGCTTCATCCAAACTCTTATAACTTTCTGCACATTTTGAATGGTGCAGACACATTTTGAGTCTGCACCAAGCTGGGTTGGAAATGACATGGATGGGGTTTACTACTTTGTAACGAGACAGAGACAAGCTATGCAATCATGCCATGTGCACTGATTAATCAAAGAGCTGGCTCTTCACACAAACGCACACACACGCGCACACACACGCACACACACAACCTTTGGACTCAATAAAAGTTGACCAAAAAACTCTTCCTTTGCCCCAGCAAGCCGGAGTGTTTTGGCTTTTGTGTCTAATAGCTTGCTAGCCACAGTAGTTGGCTTAGTCTCATTGGGTCAAAGGTGTTTGTGTGTGAGTACTTAATAGAGGCAGTTCTTTGTCTAGCTCATTGATTGATTATTGTATCAGCTTGAACAATATGACTCCTCTCACCTTGTACACACAACCCAACAACACTACCCTGAAAACATATGGATGCATGATTGTCAATTCCCTTTCTGTACAGCCTGTAATTACTCATCTGTATGCTGCTCCATGCACCAAGAATGATACACACACACACACCTTGAAAGCCTAACATCACACCACTTAATGCAACCACAATTTTATTATAGGGGAGTTGGGTGGGCTGGATCAAAAGTGGATGGATTTAATCATTCGTGTATGGGTATAGCTTTTCTCCTATTGACATCCCCTTGCTGAAAGATGGATTGCTGTCATTAGTTTTAAATTAATTACAGCCAGCACACACCTTACTTTGTCATACACTCTTCCCCAAATTTTTCCAAGATAAATTCAGAAAATTTGCATAGGTGTCTAGAAGATAAATTAATACAGTATAGCGGGAGTGTGGAGTGGTGTTGCAGTTAAACAAAGTGCAGCCACATTTTCCTCATATAGCTGCTACAAACCCACAAATTAAAGACTACACATTCACCAGAAGAACTGGGAAAAACAGGAGGTGAGAAGCTTCTTTGTCCCTCATGAGAACCTCTGTAAGATGGACAACTTTGTGACATGTTTTTTGTATACAAGTTTGTGTCATATAAGTGTGGACAAGAGATTTTGAGAATTTATATGCAATTTTATTTGATAAATCTGAAACTTGACAAAACGTGTTTAAGTGACGTCATAGAATATAACCGCAGAAACAGTTTATTTGAACACTAACCAGCCATATGAGAATCTTACTGAACAAAACATATTGCAATATTGACAGAACCATATTTTTGCTTAGATTTTAAAACTACTGCTGCTAAATAATGTACATTTTACTTTACATGTATTTTAATTATCACGTTAATTAAACGTTCAACCACAACTTCAGTACAAAATGCAAAATGGTTTTTAAAAATCATGCAATGTAAATGTAATTTATAATTTTTTTTGGGATACTTTTGGTTTCTGTTAAAATTACAGACTTCTACATTCTTTTAATGGGAAAACATCAAGAATTTGCTGTGTATCAAATACTACTTATCCACACTGTAATCCCAGCCATACAAACACAGAATAGATTTGCAATCTTAACATAACAATATGTCCGCCTATGTTGAGAAGGGAGAACAAAAACTTTTAATATTTTATTAAGAGCAGAGCTTTGAGCTGTAGGGGGTTGCGATGTGTGTTTTGGGGGGTATATTTAAGACCGCTATTATTGAAATGGATCATTCTGTTAATGGTGGTGTGTTTTGATGGGAATTTAGCTCCAACCGGGCTGGAGGTGAGTATGTCCCTGCAGAGGGGGAACTGGCAGCTCTCTTAATGTGGCTCATATCCATAAAATCCTCAGTAGATGAAATCCCACTCATGTTACAGTCAGCTCTGCTCTCTGCATGTCAGAGAACTGAGGTCGAGACAGATTTTAGTTCAAAATGTCTAAATTGTTAGACTTGCTACATTGGGCATTGATTAGGAGACAAGCATTAGACTGGACTGTTTGGGACTGTGGTTTCCAATGGCTTGTCTTTAACATACACGATGTTTGTTTCCTGCGATATTGTTGAAAAGGGTTCTGTTTTGTGTTGCAATAAATATGCTCGTACATTTATTTGGCGCGCTCTATTACTCATCTCATAACTCACCATCAGCTAAGCGGTTTTAGTAAAACACTAGAGAGAAGTGTCTTTTTTTTTTTTCTCATGTTCAGGTGCTTGAGCTTAGTGACTGTTTTCAAGATGGAGGGCTTAGGGAAGGTACTCCAAAATGATTTTCCCATGGCAATGCATCCAACACTGATGCCAGACCAATAAACTAGATTGTTTATTGGATTTATTTGGGAGCTTTTCTGATTTAAAGGGATGTCTAGCTATAAAAACAGTTGATGTCTACTCAAACCAAAAAAGGAGTTGGGAACAGAAAGTCTTGCTTATGATGTATGTACACAAATGTGGACGGCTTTCTCCGAAATCGCATTTATTGAGTTGACTGTTCAGGGCAGGGACAGGTTTTCATTGTAGTAATTCTGCTGTTGTTGGTCATAAAACCATGGGTGGTATCTTGGTGATCAGATGTTAATTGTGTTATGAAAAAGCTTCAAGGTCAGAAAAAGGCACACTGTGAAAGATTTATTTAACAGTATCTGTTGGGAGTGTGACAGCAGGCACATTTCTTAACCTACGTTACTGTTATGAGATGTGGTCTCCTACAGCCATACTACCCCTGTCTTTGCTTATCATCCCACACACTCACACACACATACACACACACACACACACAATGTGAGGATAAGGGGCACCACTGTGAGTGTGTCAGTGAAGAAGAACTCCTAGCTGACATATTCCCATTAGGTGAATGGCTTAGCCGGCATTGCTGACAGCCGAGTAAAAATAAATGAGGAAGAAAATCCTCTGCTCATGTTCTCCGGCCCTGAAGCAGCGCTTAAGCCAGTTGTGGGATTCATAATGCTTGTAGGAGAGACTAAATCAGCAATGTACTCAACACCAAAGAGATGTTAACATGCTACATTTATCTGGTCTGCTGGTTCTCTACCTTTGTTCCTGGCAGCTACTAAAGCAGCCCTGGGGTTATAATTGTTTCCTTTCGTTTTCATAGAGGGCCACACAGAAGTGTTCATTTGCATAATTTTGTTACATTTTTCATGCACAAACTGCATCTTATCAACTGGGATTTCTTTATGATGGACCAAAGCAAATGGCTTATAATTGTGAAGTGGAAGCTAAAAAAAAAAAAAAAATCAATAGTTTTATATAGTGTACATTTGTATCCACTCTGCTTTACTATAATACTCCTGATCTGAAAGGTGTGTCATGAATAGAGATTCAGTACCCGCTGGGTCGGTACTCTGTGGAACCTCTGGAAGTCTTTTAAGATGTCTTGTACCAACTTTACATAACCAGAGTTATTTTTTTTAAATTAAAAAAAACCCTATTTCTTTAGCTGTTATACAGAATAGCTCAAGTGCATTTAGTTGTGCAGAGGCTGCCCTTGTCACAGTCTAACTTCTGCACCTTAAATTATTTCCTCAACAGGTTAACTACCTAGTTAGTACATTAGCACAACTGTGTACAGTGCATTCTCATTTAGTTTTTCCTGGGCTGTATGTATTGTACGCCTATTAAATGTGCTACAGAAACCCGAGTCCCACCCAACCTGACCTTCAAAGCATATAATGTTGGCCAGGCCAAAATTTCGGGTCGGATTTGGGTCGAGTTCAGGCTGTAAATTTTGGATCCACTTCTAATGGGATTCGTTCATAGTGACTTACTTTTGGTCACTCTTTCATAATGTCCAGATTTACAGTGTGTGTTAGCTGACCCCTCACCAAATTCTCCCATTTGAGCTTTTTATCTCTGGAGCTCCTCCAGAGTTCCCATGCATCCGTTGGCTGCTTCTTTAGCATGGATGCATTTGCATTTGGGACTTACTGGTCTGAACATTGCACAAGATGTGAACAACTTGGAATATTGCTTTATAACCTAACCTAACAATGTTTTAAACCTATCCATATCCCTATCTCTGATCTCTGATCTTTGCACCTGAGCTAAAAATAGGGCGAATAAGAGCACATACTCGGCTGTCAGCCCAGAGCTATGTCTAGACCTTTTGGGTCATTATCCTGCTGGAGGTTTTGTTTGCAGTTTCTACCAGGTGTCCTTTAAGCGTTAGGTGTTTAACTCCAACCATCTTCCAACCAGAGTTCCAGAAGAAATGAGTGAGTGAGTGAGTGAATGAATGATGCTGTCTTCTTAATTTTTAAAGGTGCAGATGATGTGTTGAGGATCAAGCTCCTCAAGTTCTCCAAAAGGACTTTTTGACATTGAAGTTTGAGTTTAAAATGAAACAAAGTTTAAGGGGTAATAATGCCTTTTCGTGAGTCAGTGGCAGGTTTCTAGGTGAGGAAGGTGGAGACCTTATGACTCCACCTCCATGCAACCACAACTGTACTTCATATTGTCACCTTCATGGTTACTCTGCGTACATAGAATAAAGACACAAATGCTCCTCCAGTTGTCAGCAGTTTAGTGTTTAGAGGTGATCACTGATCACATTCAACCCTCAACAACAGACAGGGTCATAAATCTGAGCAGCTACTGATATTAGATTTATTTATGGTCCATTATTTTTATGGTCAGAAAGATTAGAGCTTTGTTGCATTTTGTTTCATTTGTTTTCAACCTTTCTACAAACAACTCTGCATAAAGAAATATTTCATCTAATGCTACTTCAGATGTTGATTTTTTTTAGATTGTCAAACTGATCATTATGCTACTTAGGCTGTAAACAACCATTGTTTGTTAGTCCAGATCAAAGTGAGAAAGGGCAGATAATGAGTTTTATTTTCAGATGATAAAGATGAAATGGTACATGGAAAGATTAATGCAATGCCAGCAAGAATATGGGTGAGACAGAGTGAGGTCTGCAGGGAGGAAAGACATTTGAGCACAATGAATCTTTGTTTTCTTTCTCTCTCTGTCTCTCTCACACGTGCTCAATTGGGACGTGGGAAGACTCGGCCATTGCACAGGCCTGTACCGACTTTCACACAAACACATGAGAGACAGGGACACAATGTCCAGCAAATTCATAACCGAAGTCTGTCTGAGCAAACACAGCTGTGACAATAAGTGTCACAACAACTTGCGCTGATAAGGGAGTCCACAAACACTTTTTCTTTAAAATAAAATAAAATATAAAAAACAGAAAACGAGATACGTTTACAGAAAGACCAGAGATGGAAGCCAAAACATAAAGGATCTCCAATCTCAGCCTCTGAAGGTAGAGTATACGAGATCCTGAGAAAACCTGAGATGGGTGTGCAGCTTGAGAGACTGAAATATGAGAGTCATAACATAAACAGGATTCCAGTGTGAGTGGGGAGGGGAAAACTGCATGTGGGAAAGTCTGATACAGATCCAGGTGAGAGGATGAATAATAAAATAAAAGCTTGGAGGATCCAGCAGCCGCAGTGTCCCCCACACACACTTTAACACACAGCTTAACTCAGATGAGGGACACTGCTTAGTGCAAGGTGGGCAACTTTTGTCAATATGTCAATATTTGTAATGAAATTAAGGCTGTCTGAGACAATATCCCATCAACTGGTGTGTGTGTGTGTTTTGTGTTTGAGAAGGAGAAAGACAAACCTGCAACCATCAGCATAAAGCTGCACTGCACCACATCACCTGCTGCACCCTCTACCCATTACTTTATTAGCGCTGCCTTCACTACCTATTGGGGCTCTTCTAAAGTGTTTCTAAAATAAACACAAAACTATCAGAATTCCCACTAATGTATGTGGGAAATGTATAGTTGCATTTAATCCACACCGAGTTCAATTAAATCTTTCCCTCTCACCTTTTTTTTTAATTCCAAAGAAATGAAAGGATAGGAAAGTGTTTGTTTTTCCTTTTAAAGTAATTTTTGCACATTTCAGTCCAAGGGTATATTTAAACTTTTATTGTCAAACTTCTGTTCTTGTAGAACATTTTCTAAAAATGGTGGTGATCTAACAAGACTCTGAAATAATGCATCTGTAAACTTCAAAGGTATTATAAACTGAACCTCACATATTGTTTTCCTTTATTTTAAATGTCCATGATGCTTGGAGCTCTGCAGATCAACATTGAATCAAGGCTAAATACCATGCAAATTAGTTGCTATGAATCTGTTTTACAGTTGGGATGTCCCCTTCATGAGTTTTATTTTTTTGTAAAATGTCCAAAGTCCTGGTAAAATAAACAAGTGCATGTTTCCTCTTTATTACACGGTTTACAGTACGGATGGTCCAATATAAACATTTGGACCAATATCTGATATTATTTTTGCTGTTTTGGGTAATAATGGTTACTTATCTGTATTGTGCATTTCCCTACCTTCTCGACACTGTAAAAACAAAAAAGAAAACAAATTGCTGATGTTGCTTCTTCACTTCAGGTAAACAACCCTCATTCCTGGTCTGCATTACTATCACTGTCACATGCCCAAACAAATACTGCATCTTCAACACCTTCCCCTTGTGAAAAACATACACATCTGGTTCAACTTCATCAATTAACAATGATTCCAAAAGACTCCATTTTGGGTTTACACACTCTTATGAATTCCATTTAAGATTTTTTATGCTTTTTTATTCTTTTAATTGAATTTTTTTTCAAGACTGAGATTAAAAAATTAATCATTAATTGTAAAATAAAATAAAAGGAACCAAGTATTGTGTGTACCAGTGCTGCATTTGTTGGTTTGCATTAAAGTCCATGAAGAAAAAGCTTACACACGCACACACTCGTAGTCAAAACATAAATAACTTTAATAAAGTTAGTCACTCTCCAAGTGACTAACTTTCTTAGCTTCATCACGCGACATGAGATTAGCTCAGACCAGTTTTCTCACACATACAGGAACAATGGAAGCATTTACCAACGCAATGCTGAGGTAGAACTGCAGGAGAACAGAGAGACGGAATGGGAGAACCTTAATGGGTGTTGGTGAGGTTTTATGTGATGGGCCGCTCTCTTTTTTTGTTAAACTTGGTGTTAATAATTCTGGGGCCATCTTGAAGGCATCTGAATGAACTCATTTGGCTTCAGAAACACATCAGTATGCCTTACAAAAGCTCCAGGACTTTCTATATCTTTTGAAATGGGGGACAAAGGTGGGTAAAACTGAACCACTTGGAAGGAGTTGTCTTCCACTCTGCCAGTAGAGCAGGAAGTGCCCAAGTAAATATAGGTTTTCTTAATGGGGTAACAGGAGAGTGCACCTGCTGCTCACACGCTCCCACTCCACAGGTGAATGTCAGCCTTTTGCAGCATCGCTGGCAGTTCCTCTGCTTAAGACGTGGCATTAATGCCAATGTGCAGCTGCACATTGAGGCTCGTGGTGCCAGAGACGCAGACAAAGAGCCAAAGGGACAAAGTTGCTTTGTGTCTGTGCTTCGTTTTCCTGAGGGGAAACTGCAGCTTATTAGGATAATTATAGTCATGTAGCAGAAACCAGGAGATGGAAATAAAAGCATAATGGAACAGCTGGAATAGAAATAATTTCTTAAATGGGTTGCTGTGATATATGTTTGGTAGCAATCGAATGAATGCTTGCATCAGACAGGTGAGGCCTGTATCATTAATCTTCAACCGATCACTGTGTGCTAAGCTGAACTCTTTCAGTCAATGTTTCTTTTCTCTCTCTGGTCTTACTGCTGCACATTTACGCTCTGAATTCAGCTCACACTGTAGAGTGGATTCTGTACACAGTGCCAAATGTCACAACTTTTCTTTCACACACGCATCAACCCAGCACTTCTTACTTTCTTTACCTTTTTTTTTTTGCAATCCTTCCATGGCTGCCATACACCTCCAGCAGCTTTCTTGTCCATTTGTCATATGTCCATCCTTCCTCCTTTTCTTCCATCTGTCTGTGCAGCTCTAAATCAGTGTGAGAGAGGCCCAGACGTTGGCATGGCAGCCTGGCACAAGCACACAAGACTTTCAAGATGCCCCCTGGGGTGCCCCTCTGGAGAAATGGGAAACTGTTACTGTAAATCTTTTTCATCTGACTTGTTCTTCTTGGCTTTTTCTTTCTAATTTAGTTTTTTTTTCCCCTTTTGAACAGGACACACAGTTCAGCTTTAGGACCAGTGGAAATAAATATTTTTGAAAATTCACAAAAACTAAAAGGCCAAAATAAACTCCAATCAGATTTTGGACAGTTTTGTTTTGGATGTGCAAAAGTAAAACCACCAATTTGCACAGCAGCTATTTCTTGGATGTCTGGTTAAAGCTGGTTAGAGCAAGGTTATCAATCAGAGATTGGTTAACGGACCCATCAGCCATGTGAGCAAAGATACAGCGTTTAAATCACAAAAGCACTGTAAGATTGCTTCATTAAGTATTATCAAATACCTGAATTATTGAATGGAAAGCATCTGGACCACAGTTGTAAACCAAGACAGAAGGTCCAGCTGCTTTTTTTATTTTTTTTTTTTATTCATGAGTTTAGCATTATCACGGCCTTGCAGACCATGATTCTAGACAGACTTTTGTCAAAATAAGAGATGGGCTTCTCTACTTATTACTGTTGCTTTTCATTTCAAATAAATTCTATATCCATATTATAGTGTTTTCCCAGTCAAGTTGACTACCTTTTACGTTTCCTTTTCCTTTGTTCTCCCATACTGGGATTTCTAAAAATCTACTTTCTTCCTTCCTCTGCAAACAAACGTGCTGACAGGCTTGCAGTGCCTCTATCTGTTAATATATGGGTCCATGTTTTTAAAAGGAAGCTCAGCTATTGGGGCAAAATACCACCTCATCTGCTCTTTCTCTGCTTTGAGCGCCACTTCTACACCCACAGCAGAGATCGCACACACACACACACACACACACACACACTCAATCAAGGAGCTCATTAGGCGAAGCGAGCTGCACCGCACTGAAGTCAAGCGGTCATTTAGGCTTTGCTAGATGGACTGCAGCCAGCTGTGCACGTGCGTGCTTTTAGATCACTTGTGCTCTTCATGCATATTTTGAACTCTTGTCTGCTCATTTTGGGTCTCCTCTTTGCTGGGGCTGGCTTGTTTGTAATTATTTTTAAACTTGCTCTTTTAAAAAATAAATCTAAGGTAATGCTGTTTTTTAACTTTTTAAATATTTTTTCAATACTTGATTATTGGCTCTTTGGTGCTTTGCTGTTTTACACAAACAATTATATCATGTTATGCACTTTTGCTTCAGAGTTTTGTGTAAACAAAGTTGTGGTGCTAAAGAATCTTACCCTTGTGTCATATAATCCGACGGTAATTAGAAACTCATAATCCACCCTACAGACAATCAATTGAAAAGTGAATTTTTTTTTTTGTGCAAATATTTTCAGATATAACGGCCAACTAAACATGGGATTTATGCATCATCAGTATTTTCTTATCCATGCTTTTCATTCAGTTTGAGTTAATATCAGCCTTCTGAAATGTGTTTAACCTAATTTTCAATTGTTGTTTGGAGAAAATCATTGCTGTGCAATACCCCGCTTTATTAAGGTAAGGTAAAACTTTATTAATCCATAGGGAAATTAAGGTTGTCTGTTGCTCACACATTAATTCACATCCACACAGCATTGAAAAAAATCGTACAACTGGAAACATCTATACAAGATACACAATATACACACATTAAAAAGTGGTCTAGTAAAGGAGCTTAAATACATTAAAGTGCTAATTACTCCGTCTCTCTCCTTTTGCCCTCCCAGAAATCACAGCATTGTGAAGCCTAATGGCCTGTGGGACAAAGGAGTTTTTTATCCTCTCAGTTGAGCATCCCAGTGAGAGAAACCTGTCACTGCGGGAGCTCCTCTGATTGGAGAAAACGGCATGCAGGGGATGGCTTGTGTTCTCCAGGACTAAACTGAGTTTAGACAATGTCCTCTGTTCCACCACTGTCTCCACAGACTCCAGGCAGCTCTGCGGATGAGGCGATTCAATCTCTGTATGTCCCTCTTCTTTGCACTGCCCCCCCAACAAACAATTGCATAAAATATAACAGTAGACACAATGGACTTGAAAAATATGTACAGGAGCTTAGAGCACACATTGAAGGAGGCCAGTCTCCTCAAGAAGTACATTCTACTCTGTGCTGTCTTGTACACATTATCTGTATTGGAAAACCAGTTCAGCTCATTGTCCAGTTGTAGGCCCAAGTATTTATATGTGCTGACCACCTCTACCTCAATGCCATCAATGATGGTAGGCTGAGGCAAGAGGGGCACCCTACGAAAATCAAGAACCATCTCTTTTGTTTTAGAGATGTTCAGTTGGAGTTTATTCCTGTGGCACCATGCTCCGAAGTCCTTCACCAGATTCCTGTACTCCCCCTCTCCACCCTCCTTTATACACGCCACAATAGCAGTATCGTCCGAAAATTTTTGCATGTGGCATGTAGCTGAGTTGTATTTAAAGTCAGAGGTGTAGAGGGTGAAGAGGAGGGGAGAAAGAACCGTGCCCTGTGGAGCCCCTATGTTGCTGGTCAGAATGGTGGACCTACAGTTCGCCATCTTGACGAAATGTGATCTGTTGGTCAAGTAATCCATTATCCAGCGCACCAAATGGGGGTCCACAGCCATGCTGTTCAATTTCTCCTGTAGTAGATGGGGCTGGATGGTATTGAACTGGAGGTCTTTCTAGTACATAATGGAAACTGGAAAGACCCCCAGTTCCTATTTTGTTGTCACTAATGGGGTTCATTGACAGTAGTTAGACAGTTAAAGGGCTGAGAGAGAAGTTGGGAAGACAAGTTCTAAAGGTCTCAAGGTCAGGAATCGACCTTGAGATCGAATCCCGACAATAACCTTTATATATGAGGGGTGTTCTCTCTACCTCTACACCAGCGATGCCCCTTCCTTCTGTTTACCATTTGTCTTCCATGCTCTCTGTTGCCCACATAATGAGGACACTGAGTGCAGGACAACCCCTTCATCTGGGATCAATTTAGTAAAGCAGGCAGGCTTGGCCATGTGGCCTTTTCTGACTATGCTCAGCATAATGACAGGCTTTCAAGCAGTAATGTCTTTGTTTTGGATGGGTCTGTTTGTTTTCCTCCTCCACTCAGATGCAAATTTCAGAGGGGGTGCATCTCAGAAGGCCTATTTTTGCCCCTCATGTTTGGGTCCTTGGAGTTTCCGTCCCGTTTGAAGTCTACTCGTTTAATTAAAACTTAGGGTTGACGATCATGGATGTGGCTGAGAAGGCCATGCAGAATGCCATCTTTGCACGAGCAGCGGTTGTCCTTCGATGCCAGAAACCCCAAATCTGTACCACTGTTTACTATTTCTCCCATATTGGGCTTTTACATGAACCCAGCAAGGTATATGGAGTCCTCACAGCCCACCAATCTTCTCTATGAAGAGGAATGTGAGAATGAAGATTGAAAACGCAACAAGAGGATTTTTATGTGTTTGAAATTTGTTGATTTTGTTTATTTATTGCCTCGAAGTAAACTTCTCACTGCAGTGTGACACATTCTTCATTGTACAGCCTCCTTTTTTCACCCCAAGATCAGCAAAGTGAGCCTCAGAGAAACTGCAAAAACCTCAAAACCGCATCAGTTAAAATTCACAAGAGTTCAATTAGAATCAGACCAAATAACTATGGTTGCCATAATAAATTCTCTTCTCACCTCATAGAAACCTGGCAGCATGTGTGAGGTTTGTAAAGATTCAGTTGAATAGGGCTGGGCAATAAAACAATAACAATACCTATCGCAATAGAGATGCAGTCTATACAAAATGCATCCAACAGACTGTAGTTCATGTCACTGAACTTTGATCCGAATAATTTATGAAGTGTGCAACATTACAATCACATAGGACCACTTGGAATTACTATTTAGTACAAAGTTTCAAATCAAGTTTCATGGTCTACATATCTGGCCAGTTTCGTGGACTCCACCTGACCTCATAAAGTCCTAATGATAATAATCAATGACATAAAGCAGGAACACTGATTCACCATCAACATTAAACATGTTGAACGTGAGTCATAAAACTCCTGCGTACCACTTAAAAGCAGGAAACAAATTGAACCATCTGGTTGATTACGGTTTGTGTTGCATATACTTCTCATTCAAAAGGAGCATGACTCTTTGAACTGACATGACTGGAGATGCACATGGGTTGTGTGAAGTAGGGATCTAATCATATCAAAGGGCAGATAGTTTATGCAAGTTGTGGATGGCCACATAAGAGGCATGGAGAAAAACATGTCAAAATGGGTCAGACTGTAGTCAATGGCTGATAGAAGATGACATGAGTGCATGTTCACACAATAAAATCTGTGGCTCTTTAAAGGCATTGGCAGTGTTCAGTCTTACTGAAGAACGTGTTCAGGCTTATTGAAGAACATGTATTTAGAGCTTTAACATATTAAAGCTCTAAATACATGTTCATCTGTGAAATGAGAAATGAGCTTAGGCACTACTTGGCATGTAAAGCACCAGGCAATACTTGAACCCATTAGGGATTAGGAACAGAAACCTAGACATGTCTCCTTATGGAAGTATCAGTGTTTCTGTATGGTTAAGCAATATTTATCTTATGAAGTATCAAGTGTGATCATGCACATTTGACCTCTGATCCCTTGCTTAAGTTAAAGCCTGTATTTGTGCTGATTTTTGCTGGAACTTCATTGGCCTTAGTGACGCATGTGGTGAGCCTTTACAAATACCAAGAATACTTGATACGGGTAGGACTTTCTTCAAGTTGGCTGAATTCTCAGTTTGATTTCAGTTTTCAGAAGTACAAATCCAACTAGGTGGTGATCCATAAGCTGAACTGCCTTTTTCCCAAAATATTCTCCATTCCTTGATTCCATTGATAGTTTTAAGGCATGAATTCCTGTCTTTCTCGACCAACCTGTTGTAATCATTGACCCTAATTATACTATCGTGAACTGTCTGACTTCATCGTTCTCATAAACCCTGAGCAGGTATATGCAGGTTTGTGCGAAAGTGTGTCTAAAAATAGAGTTGTAATTGTGTGTACTGCAGACACTGTTACAAGGTGCAGCAGTTGAGCTCTGTGTGTTTGTGTTTATGTGGGTGGATGCACAAATTCGTGTATTCCCTCAAGTTATCCAACCAGTTTATTTTGCTGGGCAGTAAAGAATGAATTCCAAGAAGCATAAGAACTGCTTTGAAGTCCTGTTTAATGCCAACATGTGTGGACATCTAGCAAAGGTCATCGGAGTGTTTAAAAATAAATAGCAATACATCTATTACTTTGCTGTGCAGTTACAAGAATAATTGTGTTTGAGTTAAAAAGGGAAGTAATTGCAATCAAAAGTGCTGATGGAAAAAATCAGCACTTTTTTAGTGCCAGTTGTATGAAAACTATTAGTTTATACAAACTCCCCTAACTATGAAGCTGCTCCCACAATTTTTCATTGAGAACTTATTTCATTGAGAACCACACAACATTTTGGATGTAGGCCTAAAACTTTTTATAATATTATTTTATTTTTAGATTGAATAGTTCTCTGTTAATGTTCACTCCGTGAGACCCAACTCCCGCTTTAAACCTTTCCTGTCTGCTGTCTTCCTTGGTTTTTCATAAACGAATGTTCTTAACAAATCTTCAAGGAACGTCTGTTGAATACTGATGAATTATAATTTGGTTGTAATGTGAGCAATTTCCAAAAGGTATGAAAACTTTTGCAAGATATTGTTTGATAAAACTTGCTATTTGGCTTTCTAGGCTCTAATGTGAGCCTTTGTGAACTCCTTGAAAAAATTTAGAACTTTGTTATGGGTGGCCAAGAGGAAAATCAGTTCTCTTGTCCCGTTCTAATGACAATTTGTGTTTCGGAGGAATAGTTGGTAAAACTGGGTTTCTTCCTGTTTCTTGCACTGCTGACTCGACACTCTGTATGTGAACATGTTATACTTTTTGTGGTGAGATCTTTTTTGGCATTTTTCTTCTGGCCAGTGTAAATGGCAGAGTAAATGTTGAAGTTTGCCCTGTATGATGTCAGTAAGATGGTGCTGAATTTTATTAGTCAAGCAGAAAAAATCACTCAAAGTGAGGGAAGCACACAGTGAGAGTAATGTATGTATTTTAAAGGAAGATCCAGGTAAAAACATGTTTTTCTTAAATCAACTCTAAAGATGTAATACTTTTAAAGAATTAAACATTTACTCTAGTGTTATATGATAGCC
The DNA here is from genome assembly GCF_001443285.1 of Poecilia latipinna. Classification (NCBI taxonomy): domain Eukaryota; kingdom Metazoa; phylum Chordata; class Actinopteri; order Cyprinodontiformes; family Poeciliidae; genus Poecilia; species Poecilia latipinna. Next base: position 199,390 of record NW_015114895.1, read on the forward strand.
ACAAGCTCTTGACTGTGACAAATTTACCATCAATACTCTATCACATCACATCACATATTTGGTCCACTTTACACTAAAGCAAAAAAGCTGATTAATACCAATGATGGTTCAAGAGGCCTCCATTTGTTCCAGTACTACGTCACTAAAATTAGGAGTTTCTGCATCCTGGACTTTATACTGATGGATATGTCCATTCATCTCGGGGCTAAATGTGTCACTTTTCTCCTCTGTAGATGTATGGGCGCTACACCCAGGAACTTGGGGTGTATGCCAAAGAGGAGGCGGCCCGGCTGAGGGAGAGTGGGCAGAAGCGGTCTATCAGTGAGCGCAGCCGGACCCTGGACCTGCTGGAGTACAAGGGTCGCTGTGCCAAGTGCCGCAGTAAGTGCAAGCAAGCAACTCCCATTGGTCAGAATGTGGTCCATGTGAAGCTGCAGAAGTAATCTTTAAATTTAAAGTAAGCGTCGTAGCTTTTATCTACAGACATATTTTTTCCCTTTTGGTTTAAATAGTTTGTATTGATTCTTATCAGGGTTTTCACATCTGCACCTGTAGGACGTAGCTGCTCTGACTATCATGTTCAGAGTGTTCGATAATCAGGTCTGCTGTGCAACAGTGAGTGGCCTTCATAACTGAAAAAGGTCATTTAACATCATACTTAAGAGGAACTGTCAGTCCAGTGATTGGACCACTCTTAATAAGATTCAGGCCTCTGACTGCAGTAATGTCATTAAGGGTTTGTCATGAAGGCCTTTAAATTTCAACCTGGCGCCTCTTTTAATTAGTTATTGTCTTCCAGTGTCAATATCAGAATATATTAATTATTTTTTTAAACCATTTATTGAAAAAAATCTGAGTCAAAAGTGTGTGTAAACACAGATTAGAGCATAGATCTGACACCGTGTATGCCTAATCAACCATTATGATGCATCTCTCATCACTGCCTGATTGTTTTATTTACTTTGGTGACAGAAATACAATGCTGGAAGTTCCTTTTTTGGGTTTGAAGTGGACGTGGTTCTCAATGTTCATTGCTAAGGAAGCTCAGGTTGTCCTGGACAACAGATCAGAAAGCTAGAAATTAAGGAGCATCAGACAATCACCATAACAAGAATTTCTTCTTCATAGTCTTTCAGCATCAAGTGAACGTTAAGAGCCCTGCAGTGATCGTCCTTTACCTTTCTCTGGTTTGTTGTAAATGTAATGTTTCTCTCCTGTTATGAAATAATTTATTGAACCCCCAAAAAATAAACTCTTCAGCATCATCAAGACATTTACACTACAGCTAATATAAAAACTTGACACTTTTAAAAACAGGATAAAACTGCACCAAAGTGTTATACAAAGACAATAACACAATAGAATAAACTGACGAAAGAGAAAATAAAAATAAAACATCACAACAGAAAAGTTAGCATATCAGGTCTCAATTAAATGCTAATGGATAAAAATAAATTTTAAGAAGCATTTTAAAATGACCCAGACTGTACTGAGCTCTGCTCTGGAATAGGAGCAACAACAGAGAAAGCCTGATCACATTTGTGTCAGTTGTGTTGCCCTTTAACTGACCTCACCTCGTTTTGCTAATTTCTGTTCTAAATGAGACATCACAGAGTTTGCCACTATATACATCTCATCAGCCTGGTGTCACTTCTCATTCTGTGACAGCAGAGAGCCCTCTAGTGTTGCCATAGCATAACTGCAGGCAGCTTGAAAATGGTTTTGTCCCAATAATCCCATTTGTGTGTATGAGTGTCCTCTGTTCTCATCTTCCTGATGAGCTTCAGTGTTGTTTTTTGCTGGCAGCTGATGAATCAGTCTTCCATTACTCCACCAGCTCTCTTGTACTCTTCAGATGGATCACAACACCAGTGGAGGTGCCACTGATTCAATTGATTAGCTCAGCAGGCCGCCACAATTATGAGAGATGTTGTTTGGACAGCAGTTCAGCCTTATGCTCACTTGTATGTCTGCAGGAAAAAAAGGCAGATATGAACACACAGCAAGGCAGAGCCATTAAACACGATGTAGAGGATGAAAGTACTTGGGAATCTGACACATTCAGACACTTTGTCATTTTATGTGCTTTACAGCTGCAGATAATGTATTGTGTGTGTACAAACAAAAAGAAACACACTGCTTACAGGAGGCCCATATTTATCTATATTTTATTCATAACGCACACTCGCACGTGCATGCAGTCTTGCTCATTTGTTGCGGTGTAATGATGCTGAATGCTGCAGCCAACAGCATTGTCAGCATATCATCAGCCATCTCTGTCGCCAAGGAGGCTGTCATCTTTTCAGCTGTCTTCAGTGTATGAGAGAGAAATAGGAAGAGAGAGTGGGGCTGTACAAGCTGTACAAGCCCCACTCCAGACATTCTTCTCAGTAAAATGCAGTGACAGCAGAGCAGCTTGAGCAACAGGTATCGTGTCTGTAGTTGTTGCCAGCGGTGTCGCAGATTGTCGATGAGTCACAGCTGACTCGTGGCGGTTCAGAGGACTATCATCTGTTAATATGTAAACACGATCAGTTTGGATATTGTTATTTTGAAGAAATAAATAAGAATATTCTGATTATTAGCAGCTGCTAATCAATGAACTTGGCTTTTCAAGTGTTAAAGCAACAAGTCAAGAGTTTTCAGTGAAATTAGCCAATAGCTTTATAATACTGCTTGTCAATAAAACTTCATATCTTGGTTAGTTTTTCTACTTAGTTTTCTAAATTCCACACTTTGGAAAAGTATGGGATTTGATTCCAAATTCCAACATTTATTATTTCTACACAAAACACTTTTTATCCTTTACTAGCTGACTACTGCGGAAATGGCTGCCATAAAGTCTTAATAAAGTTTTATATCTGTTTAAGTCCAAGTTTTATGTTTGGCCCATTTTATTTTCAAAATAAAATTGACTTTTTTTTCATTTACTTTTTTTTTTCACTTTCATTTACTTCAACTTATCTCGTGCGATTTTTTTTTTTTTTTTTTTTGCAAAAAAACATTTTCACTTGTCCAAGCCATCCAATAAAGCACATGGTAACTGATCAGAAAACGTATTCTGTTTTTCTTTTTTTTTCTTTTTTGTCTGTCTGTCTTTATTTCTGGATGCAACAACAAGAACATTGAGTAAAATGATAATTTAAGGTTAATAATTTTGAATCTGTCTGAGCATTAAAATCTTAAACACAAAGTCCAACCTTTGACTAGTTTTGCTTTATTTGGTTTCACTCTATCCATTGTATCTTGAACCTGCAAACCAAATGGCCCAAATTTCACCTGTAAATCCTTTAAGTTCTTCATTTAAAGCTCAGCTTCCCTTGCCCCACTGGTTGCACCCCACATCTTTCATTCCCTCACGAGATTGGGTTCAGTCTTGCATCAGCAGCTGTGGCTGCAGCTTTGACCTTTCCAAGGCTACAGAAAAGCTGAGTTGATCTTTTTTTTTCTTTTTAGGAAACTGTTCATTTGTTAAGACCAAACAAGCAGAAAGCTGTGAGCTTGTTAAGATTAAGGGGCTGCACAGCTGCAACTCTAAATTCTTCTAAACGGGTAAAATTTCCATCCATCTATTGTTTTTATTGCAAGTTAAGTTTATATTAAACAAAAACTAATTCAAGTTCTCATTCACTTCTTCCTAAATAAACCCAATTCAAGAAACGGAGTGTAATGAAGTAAAATGAATCTATAAATATCCTGATTAGATCAATGCATTTTAATTATCAGTCTTTATATAATTCTTGATTGTCAAATAGAGAAGAGGGAGAAGAAAATAAATCAAGACTGAATGTGGTCTTTACTGTAGTACTTCATTTTTAGTGTGCATGGGATGAAGTGTCATGGTGGAGACAAGACCCTGAGCAGAACCAGAAACAGGAAGGGTAGCCATCTGCCTCCATCAGCTGGGGGTTAAAGGACACACACTCTGTTAAATAAAGGCATGCATACATGCTGTTCAGTAAATGATTCTATGAACATTGATCACGTTTTTTTATCCTCTGATTGAACTATGTAAAAATATAAATATATAATTTTTAAAAAACTATTCTTTCATGGTGAAAAATGTTCAGAAATTCTTTTAAAGGGACCTATTAAGTAAAACGTCTAGAAGCAGTGTAAGCATAAACCCCAAACTGTTTTCTGTCAATAAGTTCATGTTTTTTGGTGTCTGGAGACACAGTCGGAGTGAAGCTGGTCAGCGGGTTTTACCGTCTTCTGTGCTGTACAATGGCTGCTGGAAAATACAAGTGTTGTTGACATCCAGGAATGGTTGCAGCTCCTCGATGGTTGTGCAGGAGTCTTGCAAAGGTCAGAGATGTACAATTTGTTTTTCAGCCATTTTATCATGTATATATGAAGTTTGAATACAATTATTGAGTTGGGGGATGCAGCCAGCAGCAGTTTATTTGCATAAAGGTGACAAAAGGCCCTAAAGCAGCTTATTCCCAAAGGAACTTAAAATAAATGATTTTTATGCAAAAAATATAATTAATATTTTTTGTGTGGCTCATAGACAATAGGTCATCTTTTAAAGTTATTTTGTGGTTTTAGATATAAATACAGATTGATCTTTTCTGCAAAACTGAATTTTTCCCAGGTTAATTTAAAGCACAAATAATGAAGCATAATGAAGTTTTCTCTTAAAACAGTCTAGCCTCATTAAACCCGGCAGTAACTCTGAGATGCAAAGCTGAATGATTTTCATCCCCCTCAATGCCTCCATTTGGAGAGCATAAAGAGGAAAACAAGTGCCGCAGGAGTGAGCATATGGTATTTCACCAACTGTTGGCTGTTCAACCAGCCGGTGCAGTCTGTGGGGAAAGGCTTGTTGCTGTGTGAGTATTGGTCAGCAGGGGGCGGCGTTGAACTTTATAGCGCTGCATTGTGACGGAGGCAGCAGGTGGAGGAGCCCTGGCAGAGATGAAAAGTGGACTTCATGGAGGAAGTGGGATCCTGGCAGGGCTTCTCTTCCTCTGCGGATAAGTATTTTATTTGTGTGTGTCTGAGTGTAATCTCTGGGCATTCAGGAGCATCCTGTCAGCTTTCCTGTTCACACTACATCAATGGATCCTTCACAAATACTGTATATGAATTTAGATATTAGTCTACATTTTGGGAAGACATTAATCTTAAAGGAATGACAGTATCTATCTGAGAAAATCTTTCAGTTTGAAAATCAGATGTGACTTTTTTGTACTTTTGTTCTAAAAGTGGAAGGCATGAAATTCTGAAGCTGCCAGAAAAAATAGGTCCGTACACAAAATCATTTCTAGTGTGCAGCCATAAAATGTAACTGACCGTGACGCCACAATTGAAATCCCAGGTAAGCTTTCTTTAGTCTTGGTGAGAGGATTATACTTGCCAGGACAAATCCACATCAGCTTCAATTTGTTTTCTTTCTTGTAAAAGAGAAGGTGCCACTAAAATCAGTTAGTCAAGGTCCTGAGGTTTTATGGCATGATGATCTTTAACAAAAATATGGATTCAAGTTACAACTGTTCTAAATTAAACCTTGAACAAAAAAAGTGCCACATGATCTAAGAGATTTTAAAGCAGAAAAACAACTATTCTTTCTGCTGCACATTGTTTTTCAGTAACCTTAATGTTATTTACAGTGGTTCCCATACCTCTGCTTCTGAGCTGTAGGCAAAGACACAAGACAAATAATTGTAGTATATTAAATAGCTGTAAAGAATTGTCTGCGGTAATTGGGTAAAACTGATGAAAGGATAAATTTTGTGACAATAAAACCATTTGAAAATAGTAAAGGTTGTCAATTAAAATGAAGATTCAGTTTTTTAATAAGACTGTACTAATATTTGAGAATAAAAAATGTTTGCAATACTTCAAAGTTGTTTTGATATATAATACAATCCAGTTCAGCTGTTGGAATATCTTTTCCTCTCCTCAGAGGGAATCCTGCAACACAAAGTCTGAACGAAATGTCTGCTTGTGTGCAGCTAATTTTTCTCCTGCACCAGTGGTGTTTAAATTTGGCTTTAAGTTGTTTGTGGCAAGTTAAGATGTTAAAAATGCTGACAAACCTTCGCTTCGGTCCTTCTTTCTTCCTCCATTGACTTTGTAATTGAATAAGGAACTTCAGTACTCCTTAAAAAGCAAACATTAAAAAGTGACACCAAAACAAACCAGGTGGACTTCCAGCTACCACTAAAGTTGCACACCAGACTGTAACTTTGCCCACTTAGCTCTGTACCATGACACCCGTACTATTAAGTCAATTAATAGCAGCAACAGTTGATATAGTGATCAAAATGTGTTGATTTCAAGAAGCTGAACATATTATTTAGCAAGCAATAATGACCTTTGGGAGTCAATGATCTAGTTGTGTTTATTGGTTTTATATTTGATTCATAGATGTAAGCAAGAATATAGAATAAACATTCACTGAGTTAAATTGTACAAAGTAAAATATTTTGGGATGAACTCTGGGAGTCCAATAAGCTCATACTTATTATGCATATGCACAATGCATAATTTATGCATAATTTGTTAGGCTATCTTTTGCAACCACCTGCTTTCTGGACGGATTGCTTGTAGTTTTGTCAGCTGTAGTTTTAAAACGATTTGTCTTCATAAGAGTGATAGGTAGCGCTCCTGCAGGTACCATGTCGAGACTGCAAGGATCCTGGAGGACTCAAAACATTTCCAAAGAGCCAAAGTGTTCTTTCCTGTAAGTTAAAGCTTTCTTTTATTTAACTGGCTTATCTTGACAGCAGAAACCAGCAGATTCTGCATTAAAAAAAACAACAAACTTCTAGACAACTGTCTTTTTCCCCCCATTAATGTTCATTCCTTTGTCCGCATTGCTGCAGAGAGAATCATTTGTAAGCATGTGAGAGTCTACATGATGAATCCTTTCTCAGGCTTGTTGTTCACTGTCCCCCTCTTCCATGCCCAGCCTCCCAGGGGCAACACACTCTAACACACGGTGTTAGCAGCTGTGTCCATGAGGTGATAAAATCCACACAGCTGCCGTTTCGTTTTCTGTCCCTTGACTCGTTCCTTCTCTCACTTTCAATCCACCTTGCACTGATATGTCATATAATTGGCTCCAAGATGACACGCACACGTTTCGCCTCAACAGGTGTGATGTCAGCAGGAGCTCAGCATGGCACCACATGTTGCCATGGTGACCAGCAGGCACCTAGCGACCAATGGCGCTCACATGCTTTCGTGTTCATCCATCTCTCTTTTTTTTTTGTCCTTGTTGTCTTTTCGCCTTCATCACTTTCTTGTAGTTGTTGCTTTGTTCCTGTTCGTGTTCCTTCACCTATCCTTCTTTGATAATGATAGGAACTGGATGAAAATGTCAGGCCAGAAAACCACCTGATGAAACGCCTGGGTACAGACATTTTTCAAAGGACACACACATGCAGCCAGAGCTAACCAGTGAGACTTCAGAGTTCTCTTCTAGAGAACGCTTACACACCACAATCTAATAAACCAAACGATGTGTTAGCAGCAATTGTTTCATAAAACTCAAGATCAAAATAAACAGAAATGAATGTACCAGTGGAAATTGTGGGAGGTGTAAGGATTCTGATGAAGATGCTTGTAACACTGTGTGTCTTATCTTTTAGACCTGGCATTCCACTTAAAAAAAATTAAAAAAATCCACCTTTCAAGAACATACCAGTGGCAGCTAAAGCTCGACAAAAATTTCTTACAAATATCTGAGAATGGCCCAAAAAGAAAAATGTAGTGTTCCAGGCAAAGTGTAGACTGCAGTGTGATTGAAATGTTGTGGTGAAAGTTTTAAAGAGAAACTAATGTCAGCAAACATCAATGAACTGAAGCGGAACCTCTGATCAAGTTGTTCCTAAAAACACCTTTGAGTTACTGCTGCTGAAGCTATTGAATGGTGGTGTGTACTGTATCACAAGCTTTGTTTTTGTTTAGTAAAGCATAAAAGGGAAGAATACAGTTGTTCTTTTGTGTGCTTAAGACTAGAAAAACTGCAAGAACCCTTTTTATTTTTTAATAGGAGGTAGGAGTGTAACGATAGATATTCATGCAGACTGTGTCCGGCGTAGTCAGTTTAGGTTCAGTGCACGCATGTATCAAATAATAACAACAGAACACAGGCAGAATGTTTATCTGCAACAATAAGTTCACAAAGCTACAATCCATCATAGAGGCAGTTCAGCTGTTAGAATTGTGCTCCACCAGAAAAAAACAGAATTGAATTACTCTCCTGAAACAACATCAGGGTGAATGGAAAAACTGAAACCAGAGCCTGTCCACAACTCACTTTCCCCCCATACCTTACTAATTTGTTTCCAGACTGGGCTGAAAGGTGCAAACTTTTTACCCTTTTCATTTATTTTGTCATATTTGTGATGCCGGAGGGAGACGTAGTCTGAGTCTCCTATTTTAAGTCCTCATACATTAGATTTACAAGTAATAGGTTTGGTGTATTTTACATCAATAATAATTACGTTGTGATGGACTGGAGCACAGCCAGCCTCTAGAGGGTGATCAAAACAGCTTTCACATTTATTCATGTATTTGTTCAGGTATTCACAAAAATAACATTGATTGCATGATTTTTCTATTACTTCAGTATTTGTATAAGTGCTCCAGTTACTTGCAAAATCATTCATACATCTGGCACTTGCATTAAACCAAAAATATGAATGTTTTGTTCATTTGTTTTATGATGGGCCAACACATTTCCAATTTGGAATATGTGGCAAGACTTAAACATTTCTTCTCATATTCTTTCTATTTAATCTAACCACGCTTGTGCAATTTTCCACCAAAGCACCTACTGGTGTATTTGCTGTGAAGCACAATTCCAAGAATATTGACTTAGAAGTGCTGAATACCAAAGCATGCCACATTTACAGGTTTTTGTCAATAAAAAGCGTATGCATGTCCCTTTCTTTCAACCTCACAATTATGCATCACAAGGACACCAATGATAACATTATCTCTTGCCCCTGTTCTCCCCACATTGCCCCATCACTCTTTTCTGTTACCTTGTTCATTTGTTAAACTGCTGCATGTGAACAGGGCCTACATCCATCACAAAGTAATGACATTATGTACTTAACTTTTTTTCCTGCAGTGATAAAATGAAAAATGGAGTCTTGGAAAGAGGAAAAAATGCACATACCCAAGCTGTGCATTGTGAAACAATTTCATATGGTCTGTTTGTTCTCCAGGGTCAGGCTACCCGTATGTTCTGGAGGCCCCAGCCCAGGATTTTATCTCTGGTAAACAAACAACAAAATGCAATACCCCCAGGCTGCCTTCATCAACTAAAATCAAACCCTCAATTTCACCTCTCCATTACTGCAGCTGCAGTTCTACTTCGTCGATAATATGTACTAAATGGTCATTATGCGTTTCTGCACTGCTATAATGCTTTCAAACAGTTTCCAGTGCTTTGTGACGTCTTAATCCCCCCCACCATTAATAACAGAAAAAGCTCTGCAGAATCAAACTCCAGTGATTGTCTCAGAGTAATAAAGTTTCAAAACAGCTTTGTGAAACACACAACATTATACACTTACAACTTCTGGCTTCTTATTAATAAACAACCAACAGAAAAATACCCCAGTGTGCTTAACATTGCTATTTTGCTGTGTCAGTAAAGACTAATCAGCCTGGCCTTATTACTGCTCGCCTCCAGCCCTAATGTGTAGTCAGAAACAATATCTTGATATAGATGTGTGTGTTTGTGCATTTGTTTTTATTACCATGGGGGTCCCGAGCATGGGAGCACACCAACATAGAGGGGCCCGGTTGTGTTGTGGGGCCCAAAATGCTGTACCCCACATGGGAAACCACTCTAAAGCAGCGTGGGATGCTCTCCTAACATGCCTCATGCTTTTTTTTTCCCACTTGGCCCACTTGGTAGTAAAAACTAGAAAAGTGGGGACCCCCTG
>NW_015114895.1:210434-227366 GCF_001443285.1 Poecilia latipinna
CTGTATCACAAGCTTTGTTTTTGTTTAGTAAAGCATAAAAGGGAAGAATACAGTTGTTCTTTTGTGTGCTTAAGACTAGAAAAACTGCAAGAACCGTTTCTTGTTTTTAAATAGGAGGTAGGAGTGTAACAATAGATATTCATGCATATTGTAAACTTTAGTCAGTTTGGTTCAGTGCACGCATGTATCAAATAATAATAACACCTGAACATAGGCAGAACGTTTATCTGGAACACCAAGTCCTCAAAGCTAGATTGTATTGCAACTTTAAAAGTGACACCAGAAAAAACAGAATTGAATTACTCTCCTGAAACAACATCAGGGTGAATGGAAACACTGATACTGAAGAATAATCAGTGAAAGTCCAAATCCAACTGCCTACATTAATCAACCAGTCCAGAACACTGGGTAGAATACAGCTGTGCTTTTATGATTCATTAAGTACATCTGATTGCTAAATGTTTGTACGGTCTTATTAAAAAAGATTAATAATAAAAAAGCTTAATTCCAGTTTGATCTAAAATGGCAACTTTTTGTTTCTGTTGATTGAAACATACTGAACTGTGACTTTGAAACTGAAGTATGTAGCAAGCTCTTTTCTTGATAGAGGGTTTCCTGTTTCATGACTGTGACAGTAGATCAAAAATAAAGTTGATTGTTTTGTGTTCATTTTAAGCCAGATGTTCTGTATTCATTTTTACCCATTTGATTAAAAAAAAAATTCCCACATGAAAGACCTTGTGGCTTATTAAGTCATAGCTCTGATAAATGTCAAATGTGCCACAGTGCATGGGACAATTTTCCTTGTTTTGCATGAGTGGCATTTAGTTGATTATCTGGTCTTGAAATATTAACCTGACCTGTGATTGAAGAACACATTTAGCTCCGCCATGTGCATTCAATGAGGTTTTCTGCACTATGCAGAAGCCATGTGTGTCCTGTTGATGGGCGCATGTTTGTTGTGCTCCATGCTGACGCATGGCGGGGGTGTTCAAGTGTCATTCACATTGAGGCGCCAGCCAAGTCCAGGAAACAGGACATGTGACACTCGCATACACGCGGAGTTGGTGGAACTTTCACTTTAATATATCAAGTAACCAAGGAGACCAGACCTGCTCAATATTTGATCCTCTGCCACTCGAGCTGTGTCTGTGTGTGTGTGTGTGCGTGCGTGTGTGCGTGAGCTCTTGAGCTGCTATTACATTGCCTTTACTATGCAGGTTATGACCCAGGTCCAGCTGGTTTGTCAGTCCACTGAAAAGTTGCTGACTGCTACGCTAACTCACATTTATTATTACCATCTTAAGGATGGCATAGGTATTGAATGTTGCACTCATTACAGGAGATGTCATGTGAAACTAAAAAAAAAAAAAAAACACTAGCTGTGTGCTACTGGATTGAGGTAACATTTGTTGGTGTGTAAGCTCTTTCTAAAGGAAAGGGTCATAGATGAGGCTTAAATGGATCCACTACTTGAACATATTGGCCTAAATATATTGTAATTTTCCTAATAACCGAAAAAGTTGTCGTTTGTGAAACATAAAATGCATAATTATAAATAGTAAAAATGTTAATTCTTATTGTATTTTTAACTGGAATCGTTATTTATTTTTACCTGTGGATGGCATGCCAGGTACATTGTAGTGAACTCAAGCCTTTAAAAAAACAATGTGAGACATCAAGGTGATGGAGACGGCCTACAAAACGTTTAGATTACGGCAAAATGCCTCAAAGTTTTTATGTGGCATTATACATGTGTAGTGTATTGTTTTTACTTCTGAAATAAATGTTTCTCCAATGAATATCTTTTGTTATAACTAATTATGGATCTCTTTTAAAACTCAGTTGTAAGAAGGGTTGGCAAATATTCTCATGGCTTGTTTATTTTTCACAATAAACTTGTGTTCAAAATGTCTGTTTGGTCATGATAAAAATTAGGAGACTACACACAGCCTATTTTTTTATTTAGTATTAGTTTTAAAAGCACTGAAAAATTCAAATAACCCAACAAAAACTGGAAAAAAAGAACTAGATTTTTCTGTAAAATATAATTAAAACACAACTTCTGGTGAGGAACAAATTTGAACACTCCCACGCATTTTAAATGGTTGAAAATACACACAAGTTTGTACTCAAATTTAGTTTTTTTTTCTCCTCCTTGATGAAGTGAGACCAAGGTCATGAAAGAACTGTTTGGGGCCTTTAGAGAGACGATTGTATCAGTTTAGTCTTGTGATTTAAAGAGGACTAAAATAATAATAAATCAACCATTCAGCTATGTGAAAAATAGTCAACAAGAAGAGAAACAACTGCCAACATGGCCAAGGCTGAATGTCCAAGCAAGTTCACTCTGAAAGCAGACCACAAGTGGGGAATGGTTAGATTGCTGGGAAAACATTCTGTTGGACAATCAAAATCTCAGTTTCCTCAAAGGCGGTTGTGTTTGGGCATTCTGCAGGAAACCTATCCTGATTACATTACATAGTGCTGCAAACAACATTTTGACTCTGACTTTCAACATATATAATCTTCCGATGGTGTAATGAGAGGTTAGACCATCCATCCCAACAGCCATCACCAGAGAGAGTCACTGGGTCACCAAAGTCATTGAGTTTCTAAAGCCACTGGGAGCTGTTTTAAAGAATAATGCTGCACCCTGGTCGAATTCCTCACAGTCTGTCGAAACACTCTGAAAAATGCAGGACTCTGAGGGTGAATAATGAGGGAGAGCGGGTAAGAAGGAGCATGCAGCCATGAGGAAGGGTGGTGTATGGATTGTTCCTTTAACTTACTAATAAAATGGTGAAGGAATAATTGATTTCAAGTTTAACCACATTAATTTAGCTTTTAGAGCAACTTCTGGAAATTTTTTTTGCATCATGGTGTTGAGCTCAAACTGCAGCATTACCCAGTCCAACAGTTGGCAGGAGTTACAGTGAAAACAAATTAATGCCTTGATGAAGTGCAGTTTGGGCCACAGATCAGAGGGACTGCAGTTTCCCAATGTGGCGCTGAGGTTACTGTAAATCACTTACCTCATTGCTGATGATGGGCTTTACTGCAGCTGCTACCATAAAGAGTAGAGTTTTATTAATCCCATGATTAATTTTTATGTGTTTGGATTGTGATATCAGCACATGCTTTATACAGAGCAGCTCCTCGTCGTAAAACTGAGACTTATTTGTCAAAGGCCATAAAAGAACTTAGCTGTTACTTTGTTGCTAACTTTTTAAAGTCTAGTTTCAACCTTGTTTTATCTGTTGTATGCCTCATTTCGTAACCTTTCCCTGCTAATCTGATTTGTTGTGTTAAATCTTTGTTTCATCTTCCTGATCCCAGTAATCTTAATCTCACTTTGGGTCTTTTTACAACCTCTCTGACCTCTCCTTCACTTTTTGTTTGCACTTACCACTCAGCTCTCTTCACTTCCGTCTTGGATGACAATCCATCAGTTTTTCTTATCCCTCGTCTTAGGCTGTGTGCAAACGGAAGCATAAGGGTTACTGTGCGCCTTCCGCTCCATCCATTTGAGCCTCATGTTTTGAGTTATTACTCTCTAATCCTCAGTGAGACCAGAGCCTGTCCACAACTCACTTTCCCCCCATACCTTACTGATTTGTTTCCAAGCTGGGCTGAAAGGTGCAAACTTTTTACCCTTTTCATTTATTTTGTCATATTTGTGATGCCAGAGGGGGACGTAGTCTGAGTCTCTTATTTGAAGTCCTCATACATTAGATTTACAAGTAATAGGTTTGATGTATTTTGCATCAATACTAACTGTGTTGTGACGATCTGATATTGTGATGAACTGGAGCACAGCCAGCCTCTAGAGGGTGATCAAAACAGCTTTCACATTTATTCATGTATTTGTTCAGGTATTCACAAAAATAACATTGATTGCATGATTTTTCTAATACTTCAGTATTTGTATAAGTGCTCCAGTTACTTGCAAAATCATTCATACATCTGGAACTTGCATTAAACCAAAAATATGAATGTTTTGTTAATTTGTTTTATGATGGGCCAACACATTTCCAATTTGGAATATGTGGCAAGACTTAAACATTTCTTTTCATATTCTTTCTATTTAATCTAACCACGCTTGTGCAATTTTCCACCAAAGCACTTACTGGTGTATTTGCTGTGAAGCACAATTCCAAGAATATTGACTTAGAAGTGCTGAATACCAAAGCATGCCACATTTACAGGTTTTTGTCAATAAAAAGGGAATGCATGTCCCTTTCTTTCAACCTCACAATTATGCATCACAAGGACACCAATGATAACATTATCTCTTGCCCCTGTTCTCCCCACATTGCCCCATCACTCTTTTCTGTTACCTTGTTCATTTGTTAAACTGCTGCATGTGAACAGGGCCTACATCCATCACAAAGTAATGACATTATGTACTTAACTTTTTTTCCTGCAGTGATAAAATGAAAAATGGAGTCTTGGAAAGAGGAAAAAATGCACATACCCAAGCTGTGCATTGTGAAACAATTTCATATGGCCTGTTTGTTCTCCAGGGTCAGGCTACCCGTATGTTCTGGAGGCCCCAGCCCAGGATTTTATCTCTGGTAAACAAACAACAAAATGTATTACCCCAGGCAGCCTTCATCAACTAAAATCAAACCCTCAATTTCACCTCTCCATTACTGCAGCTGCAGTTCTACTTCGTCAATAATATGTACTAAATGGTCATTATGCGTTTCTGCACTGCTGTAATGCTTTCAGTTTCCAGTGCTTTGTGACGTCTTAATCCCCCCCACCATTAATAACAGAAAAAGCTCTGCAGACTCAAACTCCAGTGATTGTCTCAGTGCAGTAAAGTTTCAAAACAGCTTTGTGAAACACACAACATTATACACTTACAACTTCTGGCTTCTTATTAATAAACAACCAACGGAAAAATACCCCAGTGTGCTTAACATTGCTCTTTTGCTGTGTCAGTAAAGACTAACTCCACCAGCCTGGCCTTATTACTGCTCGCCTCCAGCCTAATGTGTAGTCGGAAACAATGTCTTGATATAGATGTGTGTGTATGTGCGTGTGTGCATGTGTGTGTGCATTTGTTTGTAATACCTTGTGGGGACCATTATCCTGACACATATTATGTTGTGGTGACCCACTGCTCCTTGTGGGGACTGAAGCCTGGTCCCCACAAGGGGAAACACTGTTTTTGGGTCAGGGGTTAGATTTAGGACTAAGGTGTGAATTGAGTTTTGCATAGGGTTAGGGATGTAATGGATAGGGATAGGGATGTAATGGTTAGGGTTAGGATAAGGGTAAGGTTTAGGCTGTAGAAATGAATGGAATCATATGCACACAAACATGTGTGCATATGATTGTCTGTATAAGAAAGGGGAACTGAATACTTCTGGTTAGGCTTTGCAGTAAACTAAGAGTCAATGGCTTGTCTCTGCAGCCTTTGTGAAATTGGTCGTTCTCCATAAATTATATATTTTTTTTTACATTTTGTTTCGTTATAGCCACAAACCTCAGTGTATTTTATTGGAATTTAAATGTCAGATTAACACAAAGTAGTACATTTTTATGAAGATGAAGATGTCTAAAACTTCAGGTGTGCCTTTGTTTTCAGCCTAACTGACTCTGTACTTTGCTAAATCAGCTTTCTAGAGAAAACCAGTGGAAGGTTTTCTGGAGTATGTCTCAATCAGCTTTGCAGGTCTTGAGGCAAATTTTCGCTTATACTTCTTTTTAAAAAAAAAATAAAATAACTTGACCAGAGTCAGATTGAATTGGGGCATCTGTGCACATCAGTTTTCAAATTTTATTCAGATTCTCAATTAGGTTTTAAAGTGGATCTAATAGAGGTCCAGTTTTTTTTTAATTCAGCATTGTAGACCTGAATGTAAGTTTTGGACCATTGTCTTGCTGGTGGGTGAATCTCTGGGGTTTGTGGTTTTACCTTCCCAATGTTTGAGCAATGATCTGCATGTCCAGCATTTGTGTGTTTTCTTTTTTCCCTCCTTGTATTAGTTTTGTTTAGATCATCGTATATGTGGTGCAGTTTGTAAATTCAAATGTGTTTTTATTTTATTCTTTTATGTATGAGCAAAGAGAACATGGTGAATACATAGGCTCTGCATTTTTCTGTCACTTTTGAAAGATGGTGCAGATAGTGGGTGTGCCGTAGCTTTGCTCTGAGGCTTGGTACGGTAGGTTGTAAAAGTGTAAATCAGCACACTTCAATGTCTGCAGTGGGCTGCAGAACAAAGTGCTGAATCTGCAATAGAGAGTGTGTGTGTTTGTGATGAGAAGGTGGGGCAAGAAAAGGACAAACTATAGCGAAATAGAAAGCTGGAAAAATGAATGCATGCAAAGCTGTAATGAAAGCATGATTTGAAATGGAAAGAGGTGTAAAAGTTAACACAGGAAATGGAAGTAAAGAGATGAGTGGAGGAGTTGATTTCAGAAGTCTGGAGAGGAGATTGATGAAATGAATGGCGATGAAATGAGGGGCAGAAGAGAGAGAATGAAAAAAGAATTGGGGAGAGTCTGTAATCCATCCTGTGAGTTTTGGTTTGAAGTGCAGGAAATGAAACAACTTCTTCATTTTTGATCTCGCTGAAAGTGTCATACTCACAAGAGGGAGATTAGCAATTGTTTAATTATTCAAGCTACTCTTACACAAATCTGCCCACATTTACATAGTTAAAAAATCTCAAGTACTCCATGGAGTTTCCTTCTGACATCAGGAAGGAAAGATGTCAGTTTTCCAATTGTTGGAATACTGTTTTAATACAATTTCTAAATGACTGAGTCATTTAGTCCTTAGTGTAAAATAGCAACCATACATGGAGAAACATGTTGGAGCATCACCTATCTGCACTCCATCAAGATTAGCTGCGAATCCATCTGTTGCACGCTCAAATAAACTACAAAAAACCCAAGAGCTCCATCTCAGACTCAACGACCCTTGATGAATGTGATGAATGTGAAAGATTATGGGAAGACTGATCATATATGGCTTGTTGGCTAGATTTCTGGGAGACAAGTTGACAGATTATAGATTTTAATGTATTGGTCCAAGATGCATTTTTTCACACTAAGAACACAGACTTGTATTGATGCCACCGGACCAGGGCTGAGCCAGCATGAACTCTTCTGTAAATCAGTTTACTCTTCTCTAAGTTTCTATCTTGTACAAGACAATGAACTCCAATTACAGTAAATGGCAAATAGCTTGCATTTGTACAGCACTTTACTGAAGAGTGCTCTACGTTCACATTCTGTTTGCAGCAGCAAGAGTGAGTTTGTTTCAGTGATTCATCTTCTAATCATAACAACTTGAAAACTGTAAATTAAAATAACTGCAAACATGCAATAAAATTAATTGGCAACTGCATATAGTTGATCTGTGCCTTTTTACTTTCTAGTTATTGATCTTTAGTAAATCACCACCCCTGGAGAGAAGGCAGCCTCAGAAATCAAAGGGTCAGGGTGAAGATGGTTGTTATAGTCATTTTCGTAGACTTGGAGGAGACAGAAGAAAAGTGACTTCATGGAAAGATAGAAAAAAGACCATCATGCATTCATTAAGGGTGGTGTAAGGGCCATTGTATTGATTTTGTGTTTATGTGGGACTGACGGTTAAAAATTAATCAATGACTTAAAGGAAATTCAGAGCTCCAGCTCTGAATGTAAAAAGAAACTGAGATGCAGTAATGAGTCGTATTAAGCCCCTTTATTCATATACCCCTTCATCAAAACAAGTGTAACAAAATACCTTCAGAAGTAACCTAATTAGTAAATAGAGACCATCTGTTTGCAGTTAAATCTTTGTACTTTAAGAGTTTGAAAAGTTCAAGCAGATACCTGGAAACAGATTATGGCTTAACTGCAAACACACAAAGACTTGACTGCTAACCTAAACCGACAGACCTCCATTTTATAGTTATTGAAGAGCATTGGTCATGAGCTATGTAGGATTAATGGGGTGATTACAAATAACTGTAACAATGCTCAAGGCCTAGTTTGGTCAACTAAAATAATATTTCCATAGTTCGGATCACTCCCAAAGTACATTGCCCAATTGTTTAACTGATAATGGCATCCACAACCTTGACAACAAATTCATTGATCAGTTCCTGTTATCTGCTGTAAATCTCAGCTTTAAGTTGGTTGTATTGCTCAGCAGCCAAGGACATTCAAATTAAGCTTACTTTATTGCGTTTTATAAACATTCGCACACTGCACACAAAGATCAATAACACTGCAGCTGCATGTGGGCAACAATTTAATGTGAAATAGCAGAGTAGCACTCTACTGGTGCTGTGCTTATTGCTCTTTTTGTTTGGAGACAGGATAATTGTGCTCATCAATAGTTGAATCAATTTGTAATCAAACTCCATTCCTAAGCATTAATTTTGTCCTACTTGACAGACATGAAATGTCAATGTGGTAGACTCTGAGATGTTAAAGGACATAAATAAAACTTTGAGCGAACACAGGCTAGAAAACCTTTCTAAAGTTTACGTCATATTTTAACAGCCGCCTATGGCAAAAGAGGGAGAAAATTCTTTATTCAAAGTAATATTTGAAGGTTTTAAAGTATTTATGTTCTGCAGTACAATCACCACTAAATCATTAATCGATTTTTAGGAGAGAAGGCCTCTCAGCTGTTGTTACTCTGTGTGATTAATCCTTTATTGAGATATGCCTCATAAGCATTATTTATTGAATATCTGTGAACGTAGCAAACTTTCTCTGGTTTGAAGACATTATGGTACAGTTTCAGACTATAACCGCTGTAACATTAACGGTTGGACCAGCAGGTTTTCATGCTGACTGTGTCATCTCTGCCATCACCTCAGAAGTGATTGAATAGAAAAACATCTCAAAGCCACATTTCCTCCAGTGCAACAAACTTGTATTTTTGGAGACAGATTTTTCTCATGAGAGTATAAGTCACAAAAGCAAATATTAATCACTACAAGTATTAAAAATTCAAAGTTATGCAGAAGTGTTAAGGCGCTCCTTAACAAGCAAAATGAAGGAAACTTCGATTATAGCATTTGGTGTTTAGCATGTGATAATCCTCCTTTAATGAGATTTTGGATCCAGAGCAGAAACTGTTTACTTCTTGAAAGCATCTTTAATATGTATTGCAAGGCATTAGTCATCCTTGCTCTGCTTAAGCTTTAAATTGAGGAAAGACGACCTGGTTTGGTACGTAGGTTTAATGTTGCCCTCCTATAGACGACTTAAACACACACCCTAAAGCCTGCAATTAAGAAAGGACACCCAAGCTGTTTATGTATCATAATAAGGTGGCGGATTTGTCCCCGCCTCCGGTCTGGTGGTGCATGTGTGTCCGTGCAGACACACCATTCCACCTCATTAAGCAGACATTGTTCTGCAGCCATAAGACTGGTGCCACAACAGTCGTTACTCGGCGAGTGATTGAGCGCGAGACGAGACGCTTTGGCTGCTCGCTGGGGGCCGACGCAGTGGCTGCTACAGAACATTTACATAAGCATCCCCTCCCTTTTCATCTTATTAGCATAGAGAACACATCAACACGAAAGAGGGAGCGGAGGAGGAATGGATAGAGGGATTAATGAATAGACGAGTCGGGAGGACGAGATGGGAGAGATGGAGATGTTACAGTTGCAGGTTCACAGGAATGACGATGGTCTCATTAAGTAGCAGAACAAAAATTTACAGATTCATATTTGTTTTTGTATCTTTATTTCTCTGAGGACATTTCTTTGTTGTCCTTAGGGACCAATTTGTTTTGTAAGCTCTTTCCATTATTTAGTAATCTCCATTCTTGTTTATTTATTTTTCCCCTGTTCTGCATTGACTCGTTTACAGAATTAGTTTATTTTTCACTGAAATTGCATTGATTCTTTGCTTTATTTAGGATGAGCTAGGTCTGGAGGAATCTTTAAAGAGGCAAACTCTCTGAACCAATCTGGGTTCTTGTAGCAAGAGCTTTTATAGAATACTTACAAACCAATCCATGCTTGTCATTTCTAAAATCTCATTCAAATCTTTATGTTGAGCTGCTACTGTTTATTGGAACACGAAGACCGTATGATGTAAATTTTGTCATCCGTAGCGACCCACTAGGCACATCTAGAATCGTGTGGAGCTTAGATGTTTTTGAGCATGCGGGATTTGCAGACGACAGAAACGGCTGGTCAGATCATGAGCAGAAAAAAACAAAAAATACATGCAGAAGAGATCTACTTTTTAAAATTTTAAGCAAGCGTACAAAAAATGATACATTCTGAACATTCTGATGAGATCTTTGGCTTTCTTCTTTTGCTTGTGGACATTTTATTAGCATCACATTATCTTCCCCGATAAGGCTGCAGTAAAAAACTATTTATTTTTGAGTGAAACACAGATGTGCTCAAAAATGATCTGAATAGAAGTGCATGTTTATCCATGAGCACTAGGCAATCCAAACTTCTTTTAGTTTTGCAGCTCTTTTATTTTGAACTGCTTCTTCTTTTTTTACTTGTACTTGGTTAATTTAAAATCTGATGCAACTCGGAAAGGACAATATTTGTAAAAATCCTGAAGATAATTTGACAATTTATGAAAAATCTTTAACTTATGTGTGTGCGTGTGTGTGCGTGCGTGTGCTTGCGTGGGTGTGTGTGCGCGTGTGCACGTGTGAGTATATTGGCGCCAAGCATCAGTTTCAGTTGAATCCATCCTGTATCGGTCAGCATTGGCATTTAAAACTCAAATGATCCAAACGGTGGCGTTTGTCTATCTGTGCTCCTCCTGATCTAATTAAGCAGGTGGTTTTAAACACAGCGAGCCGTTTCTAATTGAATCTCTGCCTCATGCATGAAGCTCCATAATGAATGTGGAGCCACATAGACACGAAGAGGGAGCATGCCTCATTGGCATGACCGAGCAAAATTGGTGTATTAATGGTCAGCCTTTTAGGCCTTTTACACCCTTAGAAGGCTGTCACCTTGCATAATACATGAAGGGCTGATTTGAATAATTGGGTTTTCAGTGGAAGCAGTAATGAGGAATCTGCACCGGTAGTGTTGGTCTTCAGAGGTGTGTGTTCACTCTGCTTTTCTATTCTCCTCATTTTCACAGTAAAATCACAGCAGAATGGGACCAGTGTTGGTTTCCAAAATGGTTTTGTTCTGCCTAAAGGTCATGCAAACGCAGTCTGCTGTTGCAAAGACCTATTCTAGGTGTGCAGATGTTTACATGCCGCATTAAATCTGCACCCCACAACTTTATCTGAAATGCTCAGATAAATTGTTAGCAATTGTTTGATTGGAGATGTTTCAGTCCAGCCATAGTTTTTTAATTTGAGAAAAAATATATAGACGGGAGTGACGTAGGCTGCTCTCTAGTGCAGTTCCCTAATGTCAGATAGAGGAGCTTGATGCATTGTGTATCCAAGGCAACCTAAATTAGTCTCAGCAGGTTTGTGGGCACTATGTCTCTTGGTGAGGAGAGATTGAGCAAGTGCACATGTAAGACTAAAAAAGGAAAAGAAGGAAGCAGTGCAGAGAAAGGAAAGACAGCATAAATGAGGAGTTAAGAGTTTCAAATAAGACCTGCAAGAGAAAGAGAGGGAGATGTGGAGCTTAGAAGCCAAGTCAGAGGTTGAATGTGATTAAAAGATGGATGAAGGGATCGGGGGAGGATACATGGGATGACTCTGGCAATAAGAGTCACTGGGAAGGAGCATGCTGCTTATTGCATGCCATGAAGAATAAAGGCAGCAACTAGTCTGTAGGACCGCTGTGATTCTGTGCCTGTGCGGAAAAGCCATCAAGGACCGTAAGCTAATGAATTTAAACATCCAAACAGCCCAAATTACACTTGATGTTGTAAAGGCACATAGACACTCTGCCCAGAAGCACAAGGAAGTCATGCCTGCATGTGTGCATGCTGACACACACACGCACACACACACACGCGCACACACACGCACACACACACACTATTCTTACATTGACTGGATGACAGAAGGGGTGTAGGAACACAGACGGCCCGTGGGTGAGATGACGCACAAGTGTGCACACATGCACTCACATAACACATAAAGCTAAATATACTCATGTACAAGGCCTGTTCCTCTGATCTGTCACAAAATTGGAGATGGAGTGATGGAAAGCACAGGCAAAACTCTGTGATAGTGGAAGCGTTTTTAACAGCTTTTGCCTCAGTTCACAGCTCATGGTGTTAATTGGAGAATGTGTGCATGTGGTTTTCTTTCCAATCCCTGCAGTATCAGCCCATTCACCCCTTCAACGGCTGTATTTTCCCTTCTCTACCATCAGAATGACTGCATGCACAGGACTTTCAAATGTTTTTTATGCTGTTTTTTTTTTTTATTAACTTCTGATTAATAAAAAAAACTTATTTTCTGATTTACACTCAGAAAATAAGAAAACATTCCTTAAAAATTATTTATACATTTCAAAATGGGGCATCCTATGGTGCTTCAGTCATTTCCTTCAGCAAGTTCGGACCGCCACAAACAGAACAAAGAAGAGCTCTGACGGAGTCCAATCTGCACTGGAACCACGTCCAACTTTCTGACAGAATATGGTCACGATTCTTAGTTTGGTTATGCAAGATCAAAATGGTCCTTTAAAAATATCAAATATGTCCGGGTGCCGAGCAGCAGGCCTTCTTAAGGCTTGTGGACCGGAGAACCAAGCTCCCATGACAACCCCAGCAGCTCCGCAAAGAGTTTAAAGTTCCCCAGATTGGACAAGAAAATAATCACCATTCATTAATGAAAGCTCTTCTCTTTGTTAAATGAAACAAATGAACAGCAAGGTTTATTTGGTTATTTTGCATCGCTTAATAACAGAGTTGCACAATCAATTCATTGTCATCATAATTTCCATGCAAGCAGTATCCCCACAAAGGATTACTAATTTAATGCATAAAACTGATGTTGATGATATTGGCTGAGGTGCTAACCCCTGAGAGGAGAGGTGCTGATCAGTATGATGTTCAATTTTCACCAAGAACATCATCATTTAGTGTTTTTTCATTGTGGTGTGCAGTTCTGCTGCATCCTTTGCATTTGACTGAATGAATGCACCATGAATGTTATTATAGGAAAGTAACAAGATGGTAAAAGTCCAGTTTGTTAGAATCAAATTGACTTTTTATCTTATCTGATTGAAAAGCATTGACAAAAGCATTAAAATTTTCCATTCATGATCACAGAGCAAATGGTTGCAGAGTAGTGGCATTTAAGCAGAGTTCTTTGGCTCAGAGAGAAAAGGGAGCGATAGCTGTAATAAATTATGAATACTGCTGCACTCAGACTATTGATTTTGCTATCTTCTTCTACTGAGGGGAGTATGAAGGTTCTTTTTTTCTTTAGATAAGTGAAAACCTGCTAAAAGATGCGGCAACATTTTTCTAAATGTCATGTTTTATCCCTGCCGTGGAGAAATGTATAAATCCTACTGTCTGAGCACATGCTAATGAGACTGCTCCATTTCACAGTCAAGCTAATGTTCAGCTCCAGCAATTGGTCATGATTAGTATTTCTGTTATACATTGTACCAGAACTGAGTTAGTTGGGTGCAGCATATTTAACTGTGTCTTAAACCATCAAGCCTGGCAAAAATACTCACACTCCTTGAACTTTTCACATTTTGTCAGGCCACAAGCATATTCTTAACTTTATATGGTGGAAAACTAACTAATCATGGAAATATGCATGACCAGCAGGGAGGTCAGGTAATGTCTGCCTGATGAATACAAACTAATTCTTCATCAGTTCAGTACACAGCTGTTTTTAACACTCCAAATGCAGGTACAGTTTGACTTAGTTTTTGGGAATGTGCTTTTCAATATCAACTAATTCCTGGACTGAAACACGGCTCTGATCTGGGTAATGCCCCTCAACTAACATGTTCTGTTGTCTTCCTGCAGGTTGCACAGTTCGCTGCCAAAAATTCCTGATCTCACTAGTCAGAGAGGAATGGATCTTCCTGATCCTGCTTGGACTGGTAACAGGCATCATCAGCTGGGTGGTAGACATCGGCATTGCTCTCTGCCTAAAGGGTGAGGGAGTAGAGGAGGCTTTTATCAGCAAAATGCTCTACTTGTCGTATTTAAAGTTCTTGTTAAACTCGAATGTCTGTGATCAATATGTTGAGGCTTGACAACCAATTTGAAAGACTTAGATTTTACTTTTTGCCTAATAGAGAACAATTTCAGGCCTGCCAACACAAGTCATCTTCACTTTGGAATATGTTGCAAGCCTTTCACTTTATTGCTGAGTAAGTAACAGGAGTAGTCTTAAGGGTGATGGAAATTAGTGTCTTGATCACTTTGAATAAGGCAGTCTCTCACCTGGATCAAAACTCATATCCATCATGGTTACGTGATGTGAAATAAAGAGTTTGTAGAATATTGTAGTTACTCTGAAGCCTTTTCAAAACCCAATGGAAGTTGATGCCTAGGATAAGAAAGTACTGATAAATGTGATTGGACGTATCTTGTTGGGATACTGCATCATAAGATAAGTTCATAAAAGATAAACCTGGATAAATTAGAAGTCAAAGGTAAGTGAGCAGAAATATTCGAGTAGTCATAAACGTCAGGATGGATAATGGGAGGTTTATGTGGATAAACACTAGAAAATGAGGTAAGATTGTAGACCTAGTTTGAAATCTAGCAGGATATTATCTAATTAAAATGAACTTCTAAATTAAGTAAAGGTAAAATAAACTAACAGAGATCTGTTTGTTTATGGTTGGTGCTGAACTGGATTCAACCTGCTTGTTTTTAAGTAAACCAAGAGGCCTGTTCCTCCCACACAGTCTAACCCTGCATGAATATAGAACCTCCCTCCTGTGTCTGTGCTGCTGCTCTGATTTTGTTGTTTTTTACACACCTGTTTCAACAGCACAGAAGTGGATGTATGGTAGTCTGGACAGTAACGTGTTCCTGCAGTACCTGGCCTGGGTCGCCTGCCCTGTGGTCCTTATCACCTTATCTGCCGGCTTCATACAGATCCTCGCTCCCCAGGGTGTTGGTATGACACACACACAGACGGACACACAAACAAGACAGGACGGCTGTTCAGGCCTTTCAAAACAGAAACACACAATGCATTTATTTACCACTATTTGAAGGTGTAGCTTTTCTTCTTATTACATTTATATTTGACCAAAACGTCACAAGTCAATCAGTTTTAAGACTTTGAAACTTTTCCAGTCATGATGAAATTTTTTTTAAACCAAGAACTTTGTGTAGAAGCTGGATTGTATTGTTAGTTTTCTGTCATTTACAGAGAGAGTAAAAGAGAAAAACACCTCCACGAACATTTGGATAGATGTCCCTTAGGAAGTTGGATCATTGAGCATTATGTTGCCATCAACTAGCAACCATTTGAGACTCTTATTAGAAATGGCAAATCCCATGAGTCCTCATCTTTTCAGACTAGAATTAATGGATGTCTTAGATTATGCTCCTTTTGAAACATCCATGAATTTGGAATTAGCCTTCAGTCATTGTTTCCTCAGCTCTGAACAGTGCAGCAGTACCACTGGCAATGATGCTGTCCCTCAGCATAATGCTGCCCCCTCCTTATTGTTAGAAGTATTTTTTGTGGTTGCAGATGCATCCTTTGCAGCAAGTGATCACACATAGCACTAGAAAAATGCTAAGTTTAATTCAAACGGAATTGAATTATTTATTTATTAGCATATTTTAATGTTTTTCTGGTATTGAATGAAAGGGCTTCAGTAGTTAAATGAAAAATTTGCAGAATGTGCCAATTATTTTTAGATGATTAAATGATAATTGCAGCCTAAAGACAGTTTTTTTTAAATGAATAAAGCAAGTCTTTTTAAAATAAATCAGATTTTTTTGTTGTGTATTAATGAAAGCATTGTTAAAATGCATTATTGAGCTTTTTTTTAACATTAATATTCACAATGACGGAACTGGAAACCTCTGACCAGAAAGTAAAAACCTTCTCTCAGTAAACCTCACATTCCTTCCCTAGATAGCCCTCTCTGTTTCTCTACAAGTTTGGGAAAGAACAGTAAATCCCCCATTAGTGTCCTGAATACAATACATCAGTACTCCCTGGCATTGAGGTTTGGTTTATTTGAATGCAGCGCAGCACAGTATGTAAGTACACTCCGGCAGGTAAGGAGGAGACCTGACTGTCACTAACAGAGGCTAAACTAATGGGTGCACTCCTAAAAGTCTGAAGGCTTATCCAGCACAAATTTGGTCAGTTTTTTTCCTCCACTCCTCTGTAGAGGAATACACGGATGGGAGAGTGGAGCCAGAGGTATAAATATATTGTCAAAAGACTCCTAAATCAAAGCTGGTGAGCTAGAGAGACCCATTCTTTTCTCAAGCTCAGTCGCATTGACTGAAGCGTGTCTGAACAGTTTCAGGTCTCGTCTCAGACTTCGGTCTGGACTTTGACTCCAAAGTTATGCATTCATTTGTATGGGTCAGGTTTGTGTTTGTAGTGTGACGACCACAAACTAATGATGGGTCCCAGTCACCCTAACAGCCCACTTCAGGGTTTCCTCCAGTGTATTATAAGTGTATTATAAGCAGGTTAGCACCTCCTTTCACTCAAACTGGACACAGGCTGACCTGTATGGATATTTACATCAACTTACTGTGAGGAATTATGATCCTTTGGAGAACTCTAGGTAAGAGTTTTAAACCCACCGCGTTAGCTCTGGTTGCGCAGCTCAATGTGAACCGCAGGAATAACTTGAAGCAAATTCAGAGGTCGCGTTGTGGAGTGGTGAGAATGATTTATCTTTGTGAACGAACAATTATATGCGGCGTCTACATCTCAACACGCTGTACAGCGTGTGGCTCTGTGTCTGTCTTCCCTGTAAAGTTTATGTCTGTGGTCCCGGTTGGCCGGAGCGTTTGTGGATAAGCAGCGCTAACCTGATCATGCAG
>NW_015114895.1:230929-234851 GCF_001443285.1 Poecilia latipinna
AAATGCGTTATCTACTTAGAGTTAATGCGCGCGGCGCACGGAGATCTGAGAAACTCGTGACCGTCAGACACGGTCGAGTCCCATAAACTCGACTAACCAGAATAGTTTCTGTGACGATTAAAAACTCAACAGACACGAAATGGAAGAGCTACTAAAGCCACATTAGCAGCATTGATTAAATCTCCTGTTTGTTGCGCATTTCTGCATAGTGCAGCAGATTACCTCATCATGCAGGGCCGGTTCAAGGCTGTATGAGGCCTTGAGCAGAATTTGACTGAGGGGCCCCTTTTGTTGCTAAAAATATCAGCACCTCTAACAGCTTCTGTGTTAGATTTAGTGAAATATGGGAGAAGGGAGTAGTTTAATTGGCCAGCCTAAAAAGCAATAAATTATAATCCCAGTTTACTAATTTGTATTTGTAAATTCAAAGATTAAACTCACAGCATCAGATAGTTGCTATGGTAACGAAACAATCTAACTATGAATATTGTTCTTTGAAGTTTTACAAAGTAAACTTGAAAGCTAAAACCTTTCTCCTTAAAATCTTGTATTTAAATGTTAAACAATTTAAAAACATTTAATTTATGTATGCCTAAAAAATTGAATAAAATTTAACAGCATTGATAATCTCAATAAACATTTATGTATCTGTGGTCTGTTTTAAAATATTAGCGTTTATGGGGCCCCTGAAGTTTTTGGGGGCCTGATGGAGCCGCTGACTTAATTTGGATTAAACAGAAGTGCAAATTTGTTGTTTTTAGACTAGTTGTGGGTTTAAATAGCATTTCACTGGAGATTTTTTCCCGTAACAGAATTGCACAGTAATACTTTTACATTTCCTGTCAACTTAACATCTTTTAATACAAAACACGGTGGACCACCGGTGGGCCGCCTCGACGCCCTGACCACCGGGCTTAGCAAGTTTTCTGGGGGAAACTCTGCACTTCCAGCGACCCTGGCATGTTGCCTTGATAAATGAAGAAAACGTGTTAGAAATGTGTTAATATTCTGCAGTTCTGTCATAAATATTTAAAGTCATGAATCAGCTCTGACTGAAATGTCAGCTGCTCATCACTCGTCTTCTGTTCTGCAGGTTCAGGCATTCCTGAGATGAAGACCATCCTGCGAGGGGTGGTGCTGAAGGAGTTTCTCACTTTCAAAATGTTAGTGGCCAAAGTCATTGGTCTGATCTCCGTCCTGGGCAGTGGCATGCCGCTGGGCAAGGAGGTAACACACACACGCGCACACACCCATGCACACACACACACGCAGCAGCACCAATAATCATCCCACACCCTCCCATAATGCCTGCATCAATTTGTGATTCGAACACAAACAGGCCAATGAACAACGTAGGGACAGCACACACTGACCCACACTGCACAAGCTGGCAACTTTGCGAATCACTGACTCACTCGTTGCAGTGCACGACTTGTAGGTCTATAGGCCGCTCTTACTCATGTTGAGGAATGTACAGCTGCAGCTTTATAGTTATTCAGAATTATTCATATGTATAGTTATGGATTTGCATTTGCATTTCAGGAATACACATATCCACTGTTAAAAAAATGGCTCATCAGAAATCTTTATTCCCTCACGTAAAGACAAATATTAAATCGTCATCAGGACTGTGCATTGACTTCCATTCATTTCTATGAATCACCCTAAACCTGAAATCAATTTACACCTTAGTCCTAAACCTACTCTGTAACCCAGCAACAGTACTTCTTATGAGGCCCCATAATAAGTAGTGGGTCCTCACAATGTAGTATTTGTTGGAAAAATGGGCCTTACAAGGTGAGAAATGCTAAAACACACATGTACACAGAAACCCCTGAGGGTCTTTTGCTTACGCACCACTGCAGCAGCATCTGTAGTTTTGATTCAGCACGGATCTCTTCCTCCTCTTTATCTGTGCTCCCCCTTCTAGTTCTCTCACTTTTAATCCCTTCAGTTACGCTTTGAATGGTTTTTTTTTCATAGAGCCCCTGCATGCCGTCACATGTGACTTGAGTAAATGGGGAGGGGGAGTAAAGTGGTGCTTAACCTGAAGTGATTACGTCTGTCTCACGACTTCTGTTTCCTCCTGTCAGAGTCCCTTTGTGCACATCGGCAGTTTGTGTGCTGTTCAGCTCAGCAAGTTTATGTCTCTGTTTGGAGGAACCTATGAGGTGAGTTTCACAGATTTTGGTATGACTCATAAGGATTCCCTGATCCCCATTTCTGCTCAGTTAATTTCAGTCTATTTCACAGATGGCACTAGCAATATTAGGATGTTTACTTTGCTGTTACTCCTTGCAATGTTATCCATACCACTCAAACCTGTTTCACATTTTATCTCATTTTATTTCTTTGTATTTTGTTAAGGTTTACAAATAAAAACCACTAATTAGTGCATATTTGTGAAATAGAAGGATAAAATATACACAGGTTTTTAAAAATATTTACAAATGAAATACTTAAAAATTCAGAGTGGATTAACTTTTAGCCCTCCTTAGTTTGATATTCAACAACCCAGGGGTTTGATGAATTCTGAGAAGTTCTGTGAAATCGTCCAGTAACTTAGAAAGGACCAGCATTGAGGGTATTGTTGGGTGTTGGACAGAGCCACTAAAGTATCTACTTCATTCAGTCTCCATATCCAAGGACTTGGGGGAAGGTGAGGTCATTACAGACGTCATCCAGAAAGTTAAACACTCGCCAGAAATTAGGCACCACATTTGGACTGTAGTTTCAAGAAAAAACTCTGGAAAAAGGTGTTCTGTTCAGGTGGGACCAAAATTAAATGCTTTAGCCTCCATGCAAAAAGTTATTTGTGGAGGGAAAAACACTCCATCACCCTGAACTCAGCATCACATCAGTGAAACATGGTGGCAGAAGTATCATGTTGCAGAGAAACTTGTCTTTAGAAGGAACAGAGATGCTGTTCAGAGCTGACCATATAGGATGATCTAATTAAAAATCTAGAGGCTGTGAAGGACTGGAGATTGGGGCAGAGATTCATTTTTCAGTGGGACTACAACCATAAACGAAGCTGAAATGTAACAGCTTAGTTTCAGGTGTTGGGGTAGGCCAGTTAAACTCCAGATGTAAGACCAACTAAGAATCTGCAGCAGGATTTGAGATTCAAAAAGTTCCTTTGTCCAGTCTGACTGACCTTGATCTACTTAGAAAAGAAGAACAGGTCAACATTTCTGTCTCTTTCTTACTATTTGCTCTTGGTCACATAATATGTCAGTAAAATACATTGACATTGATGGTTATAATGTAAAATAGGAAGAGATTCAAGGAGGGTGACTAGATCCACAAGACACTGTGGTTTTATGTAGTTGCATAAAATAAAAATTATTAAGGTTTTTTTCTGAGACTCAAAATGCTGATTTTCTCCCCTTCTCTCATATTCTCCAATATCTTTTACACAATGTTAACATCCATCAATAACTTATTTTATAAATGTTTAATTTCCCTTTATTTGTCAACAAGCTGCACAGTTTTCAACAACTTTGTGTTTCAATAGGGTTGGAGTTTTATCCATTGGGAGAGCAGTGTGGGATCTTACAGGAAGCAGAGTTTCTCTCTGACTCTCATCTTTCCTTGTAATGAGATGTTAGCAGTGCTCTTTGGGGAATGAACTGTGGGAGAAATTGGAGGGTTTGAAAGCAGCACTTCGGGCAGTTCAGTTGAAAACTTCCTCCCCGATGCATCTATGGTCACAAAAATCACAACAGTTCTGGAAAGAGTTTTTCCAGCTCTGTGCTCTCCTGGTTTACAGGTATGGCTGCGCTACAGTTGTAAAAATACTGCCATTTATAAGCATGGAACCCAAAAAGGCAATATTATCTTTTCTATGCTTCTTTTTAATGTTGCTTTGGTATTGTGTATACATAACTATCTGCCCTCTGACAGATTACTTTTGTTTTTG
>NW_015114895.1:235872-261146 GCF_001443285.1 Poecilia latipinna
AGATAATTTGGTGTAAACAAGATGGGCTCTTCGTGTACCTGCTACTGGCTGAGGTGTGTGTTAGCGTTCCGCTGGCCTCTCTGTGATTCAGGAAAGTGTGATACTAGGCTAATGCTAGCCGTTTAATCCCACTGAGTCAGCAGCCGGACCAGGCAGTCCCAGTTTCAGCCTGCTAATCCCCCCCTTCAGATTAAATCCTCAGCGCTGCTCAGTTCAGTGACGCTCGTTGAGCCTGTAGCTTATCAGACCCATGCTCCTCACGAACGGCCCAGAGACTGAACCTGTCCTTTGACTGGGACGCTTTGCCTCGTCTGCTGGACGTAATGAAACAGGCCTCATTAAATCTGACTTGGTTTATTGACCTGAACTCGTTTTCCCTCATCTGTGGAACATCAACAACATCTGAGCCAAAAAGCAGCCTGTGGTTTATATAAGACGTCTTAACTGGGATCCAGAATGGATCACAGAATGGGAACATCTAGGGTTTCACTTCAGTGTTCCTGCTTTGGAGAAGCAGATGCTGTCCTTCCATCTTTCCTACCATGAACCATTTTTAGACTTATAGGAACCCTGCCCTGCTGTCTTGATAGCACCCTAAAGGCATGATGGGCATCAGAGGTTTTCTCCAGCTCATGCAGTCTGTGTTCCATTCTGATCTCTTTGGCCGGTTTCTGCTTTTAATCTTCTTCCTCCAAGTTTCAGAGCTAAAAAACTAAGTGAAAGGTCAAAGGTTGTCATTTGTATTCAGTTCTGTCTTCATAATGATCCACTACGTTACTCTGAACATGAACCTACCTGCTGATTCTGCTGGTTTTCCATCTACTGCCTTCTATCATACATCTCCTTTCTCCTCAGGCACTGGCTGGCCACCTATTTTGTCATTTGGTACGGCGTTCCCTACATGACATACGACATCTTCGCCATGTACCTCAGCCACTACTACCGCTACCACGTCAAGGGCCACGAGGACTACAAGCAGCACTCGCTGAGGACCGTCAACTCCTTTGTCCGGAGAGAGTTTCTGCTGGTGCTGCACCACATCGCACTGCTCACCATCCTGCTGCCTATCACACTGGTACGGAGGGGCGGGAGGGGTCCTGAGACAGCAGTGATGAGGCCAGTAGTTCAGGCCAACAATTAAAAAAGCTGGATGCAGGCAGGCAGCAGCAGCTCGGCTGGTGATAAATCTGCAGCTTGACGCATCAGGATTAGATGTTGCTGACGCACCAGGAAGCACCTAGAGAGGAGAAAACGTCCAAACAGGTTCAGAAAGTCAGGAAACACCACAAACACATGAATTTAAACTCATAAAACTTAAAGTTTCTAACAAGAGTTTGTACATTTTGGTGATTCACACTTTAATAGAACAAAATACTTTTTACAGCAGAACCTATATATATTATTTTTTTATGGGTTTTTTTTTACATGCTACAGTTCCACCCAGAAACTTTGTATTCATGTGTTTCTGGTACGTCCATAAATCTGACACACAAGCTGCATGATCCGCTAACAGCAGCGATGGATGAAAATGTCATTTTTTAAAATTATATAGTTTTTGATTAAACTGGAATTAACTGAAATTAACTGTTAACATTTTAATGGACTCCCAACACTAATTACATGCAAATATACATAAACTTAGCATTATTATTGTAATCCAACAAATAAATTAGCTGCTCGCTCTCCTGAGTAGCGCCAACAACTAAAAATTACTAACTTATAACTAGATGTCTGCGTGTGTGCGGTTGACAACGGTCACCAACTTTGCAACTTTGTCACTATATTTATCAACTTTTCAGACAATAAAATCTGAATCGGCAAGTCAGTCTTTTTGAAAGATCAACAATTGGTCGACACCTAGCACTGGCCAACCAGGATGAAGGGAGATCATGGTTGATTGTTTTCTGTTATTGTAAAAAGCCGTCTACAAAAGTTCTCCTGATGTTTCCATGTAGGAGAGAGAAAGTTGTCCAATGAATGTGATCAGATGGTTAGAAAATCTGATCAATAGTCCTGAGGTTGATGATTACTTCTGATGAGTAAAAGTCATGTGATTTTTCCGTAAACCTGCCTGCCAGTAACCCATTAATGCAGGAGCTCTGATGCGTTGCAGTGGTTTGAAATCAATCTACGCATAAAACTGCATTACCTCCTAATGATTGCTTAAGTGGCAGCAGAAAATAGACCCAGAACTCAATGTCATGGATTACCTATGAAGTACCGATCAGACGCTGTGAGACCGGCCGGCCCGGGTGGAAATAAGGCGGACAGAGCCTGGAACAAGGAGGCGACTAAAAATAGCAGGAGCATCACTTTGAATGCAGACTTTACATCTGATGGTAGAACTCATCCCTGCTTTTATTACTGCTCACCTTTCTCTGTTCTGAGATACTCCGTTGAGATGAAAATGAAATTAACTGAGTCAGTTTGGTTTGTAGACTGTCTAGTGCGCTTTGATCCAACTCCAGTCCGTTTGTCTAAAAAGTCCGGTTCGTTTGGGGAGATGTGAATGTGTAATTGGACTCTGTTGCAGATAAAAAAAAAATAATTCAAACTTCGGTCTGGGTTCGGTTGAAGTTAACTCTAGTTTGGTTTGAATGCACATGAGAACGCCAAGTGGACCGGAGACCGCTCTAAAAGCAGGAAGTGGACTACAGCGCAGGGCATTCTGGGTAAATACAACTAAAACAAACGTGCTAGCCTAGCGCTAGCATGAGAAATGGCTCACAGTTTTTAGCTAAAGCCTAAAGAGAAATCCTCCAACCTGACGCCTCCATTTTAGTTTCCATTTGGTGAAGAAGGAAGTTGCGCCCTGTGTCTTCAGAGGTTTTTGTGTCGCTTCCTTCAGTGGTTCTTGATGCAGCGCCCCCACAGGTCAAGAGGGGAACAGGTTGCTCAGAGGGTTTGGTTGGTTTGACTCAGAGCAGAGAAGGAACCACAGCAGCTGAAGATGGATGCGGTTAAGTTTCACTTTCTGCTCTTCAACAGACATGTCTCCTCTCCAGTCAGCTGTAAAACCAGACTGTCCTACAGGTTGAACATTTGCTTGAATAAATGACCCGATATTATTCTGATCACGTCTCTTTCCGTTAATGATTCAGTAATGGAATCATGTAACCATGACTTTTGGACCTGTTGGTTTTCTGTTTAGCTACTACACCTAGCAGTGAATTATTCATCATGCAGGAAGATCATTTATACTAAAACCAGCAGCTAATCTGGATACTTGTCGCTTATAAAATCTATCCTTATGGATTTTATGAGGTAATTTTAGAGATTGATCAGAACTAGTTTCATGTTTATCCTGACTGCCGGGCAGGTTGGTGGTCCAGGTGGAAACCAGGCCTTTGTTAGCAGTCTGTGCTCTCAGATCACATTACCCTACATTATTCAGCTCCAGCTGCAGTTGGCCTCTCTGTTTGAAACGCTCCTCCCCGTTCTTTGTTTCTACTCCTGTTCCCTCACTCATCAGCTTCATGCCAGTTTGGCCACAAAGTCCCACTCTGAGAGGAGGGGAACGTGCTGGGATGAATGGAAACCTCCCAGTATGAAGAACACCGAGCACACGTCCTGGAACTGAATCCTGGAAAAACATTTCAGAGGAACTGGAGCAATCAGACGATCATTTATATGCTTAAATTCATTTAGTTTAAATTATTTATTCTGCAAATAATAAACAACCAAAAACATGGCCACCTGTATGAATTATAGTTGCTTATTTTACATAGTATAGGATAAAATGCTAAATTTTATCCTATAAGAACTAAATGTTTCATCTTTTTCGTGAGTAAATAAAAAAAAAATTAATTGAAGATTTTAAGAGGAAGATGGTCCAAACTACCCTGGTCATATGAAAAGTAATACTAATTAACAACAGTTTTTGGAAAAGTAAGTTCAGTTTCTATCAGGATGTTCAGTCCTGACTGCCGGATCAGAAGAAATCTCTTCATTAGAACCGGACTGGCAGCATGAAGCAGGCTGAAAGATTGCAAGAAGCGGGGGGGGCCTGCTTCCACTTTGGAGTAAACCTTTCTCCTGGCTCCAGGTTTTTTATCAGCAGCTGACGGCTCTGCAGTCGGTTTCCTGATCCTCATCAGCTCTCGGGTTGATGCTGAATCTCATTTTTGTGGCAGAAAATTTGAATGATTCCCTGAGCAGATGGAGCGTCTGATGGGAACCACAGATAATCCATTGTTACCTGTGGCTGTAGGCAAATCACAAGCGCTAATGTCTCAGGTGGAGAAGTATTTACACCCTAAACTGCCTCCGTTTTGCTTTTTTCATCACATTTTAGCTTCTTCTGAACAAACAGAAAAGCTGTTTATAGATTGTGATTTTCATTTATTAAAAAATAAAAGCTCTAAAGCAACCCGGTGCTAACAGGAATGTTAGCGCACGCTACGCTGGTCTTCAGTAGAAACAGCCTGGTTAAAGTGACATCAACATATCATAATTAAATTAAAGGATTTAAGTCTGTACTTTAACTAGGCCACCTAAGGGGTGTTTTCACCAGTAGATTTGTTTCAATTTTAGACCAAAAATTCTTTAATTCTGTAAAGAACACAACGCACATTTTAAATATCCAAAATAAAGCACAACAACCAAAAACCATAAACAAAATGGAAATGAAAACCAAAACCAAATATAACAAACACAACTAAAACCATAAACAAAATGAATCATGATTTCTAGGGGTATGAGAATCCTTGTTAAATGACGTTTAACTAAAGTCCTACGGGGTTTAGAGTCCCAGTTGACGGCGTTTCAACTACAAACCTAGAGGTTGGAGTCCCTGTCAAACGGTGTTTTTGACTAAAGTCCCAGAGGGTTAGAGCCCCAGTTAAACGACATTTAACTGAAGTCCTAAAAGGGGTGCGGGTTTTAATGTTTTGATCTTTTTTAATCTTTTTCAAAATGTCTTTCTCTTTCTCACTGTTTATTCAATGTCACATGCTGTTTTTATTTTAGTTATGTAAAGCACTTTGAAATGCCTTGCTGCTGAAATGTGCTATACAAATAAAATTTGATTGATTGATTGATTGATGCCCTTTAAAAAATATCAATCATTAGAATTAAATTGAAAATGATCACGTTCATTTTAACTTGCTATGCAGTTAATCGATTAATGAATTTATTGCGACAGGCTTAGACAAGCCTCTGTGTTCTTTTGGGTCAGCAGAGGTTCTGGCATTCAAACTCTTCCATTTTTGTCTCTTTCTTCTTGAATCATGACATTTGACCTGAACTGGGTCAGTGAGGCCTGCAGGTCTTCAGATCTTATTCTGGATGAATCGTTGAGAGAGATTCTGTTGGCTCGGTGTGTGGATCCTGGTTCTACTGAGGTTCTCTGGACTTCCAGAACCTTTTAGGTGGTTCTGTAATCTGATGGACGTCACAGATTTTGCTTCTGTTGTTGAATTTCTTTGGTTTGGGACCAGATGTGTTGTGCTGCTTTTCTGGATCTCTAAGCCTACTTCCTGCTGCCAGACAGGTTCCGATCCAGTGATCCCTTCGTTCTCCAGCTGCAGCAGCAATCAGACCCGGGTGTGTCTGCTGGAATTAAACCCAATATTGAGGTTTAGTTTAATTATATAAGCGATAAATACTTTCCCACGCTGGGCCAGGTTGGTTTGAGATACTTTTTTCTCTTTTATTTAAAATAATTTAAAATCATTTGTTGTATATTCACTTACTGTGATATGTTTCTCAGTTCTGCCTGACCAGTCGCCAGGCGGCTCGGTAAGAGCCTCTGGTGGTTGGTCCTCTGGTGACAGATGGTGAAGCCTGGCCTGCAGGCTCATGGTTTATTGATCCAGCCCAGCTGCAGGCGGGCTTGTCTTTTGTCTTCAGGCTCTTTATCCACCTGGCCTGACTCACCTGTTCTGGGGGCGGCGTCAGTCACCGCTGCTCAATATTTGAAAGCTTCATTCATTACTTATAGCCGGGACGCCACAGCTGGCTGCACTGCGGAGGTGTCGCCTTAGTGAAATTCAAAACAAGTGCAACATTGAATAAAACCTGATTATTATTATTTTGTTTTTTCTTAGGTAGTAGTATGGACGTCACTGTGTGTCATTAGAATGTAAATTTTATTGATCTCTGAGAATGTATTATACTATTATCATTATATAGCCAGGAAATGGTCTCAAAACAACAATATTATCGTTTATTGCTGTAACGGAACAATTTATCGTCCCGCAAAAATTGTTATTGTGACAGGTTATTGTGACCGATTATACCCCCACAAACATAAATACTGCTCTTGAAAATTATCCCAGTATTTATAAAATGCTTTAAGAAAACTTAAAGAAGTGTGATTTGTATTACTAAAACTTCAGACAGTAACTGTATTTAATAATATGTTCACATTTATTGGTATTTATTGATGCTTTCATTAAACAAAAAGTGGTTAAAATACTAAAACTAACAATTGAAACAATATGGACAGATTGGGGCGTCTTAAACATCATCAACTGGAATTTATTCTAACAACAATGAATCAAAAATTATTATGATTTTACTACAATAAATGATAAACTATATAAAACAGCTATGCGCAAATACCTGAGACTCAGTCTAAAAACACTTATAAAAATCAGACGCATTAATTCGCAGTAAAAGGCAATAAAAGTGAAAAGGTTCAAGGGAGTGTGAAAACTTTAGTGACACTTTTTTTACAGTCATATTTTTATTGACAGCAAAGTGGAACTGAAGTTTAATTCTTTGTGCAGAAACTTGGTGAATAAAGCTGGTTCTGATTCTGGATGCAGTATTTATATCCTGATTGGTTGGAAAAAAATCTGTCTGTGACTGCGGTTTATCAGAGTTGATCAGGTGCCAAAACATGTATTTAGCAAAGTCATGGGAGGTTTGAACCTCACAGCTCAAGTCATTGTTTGTTCATATTGTAATGCGCTCAGATCGGTCTCACGCTTCGGTTGGTGGAACAAAAATAACGCCATAATAATAAACCTTCAGTTTATTACCAAAACTGAGAAAGTGAGATGTTTAAACACCCACAGCCCTCATGGTTGTGACCCCCATCCTACAGATAATGACCGGGCCACCATTGAAGCACCTTTAAGGTTGTGGTCTCTAGAATATTAAAAAGCTGCAAAAAAAAAAATCTAGAAATTTTTCCTTTTTAGAATTAGAACCTGAGGGAACCCTAGTTTTAGTTGTTCTGTTTCAGCTGGAACGTTTATTTGCCTGTAGGAGTAAAACTGAGGAACGAGTCGGGACTTGATGCTCTGACTGCGGAGGGATTTATCTCTGAATGTTGGCCCGATCGAACCAGTTCAGCTGCTGCTAACAAGACTAACGCCACCGCAAGTTGGGTTAATTGGTTAAAGCTACAAATGTTTAAATTTCGCAACACAACATAAACATAGAATGTCACCTTCAATGACATCTTCAGTGTCAGAAGTCTTAATTCCACTTCTACTTCTCCTCAAACCATGTCATGGTGAACCTGGAGCGTAGCTTGGGTTCATTGTCCTGTAGGAAGGTCCAAAGATCCTCAAACTGTAACTCCCTCACCAACAGCAGGACATTTTCTCCTGGTATTAAATCATCTGGTTCCCCAAATGATGCCTCTACGCCTCCACCATGCTTCATTCTTCCCCCAGACAGTCCACTGATCTATAAACCGAACGGTTCCACAGAACAGATCAGCTGAGTAAGCACAGGCCGGTGCGGTTCAGTGTTTCCCAGTCCGTCTACTGGTGAAATGAATGTTTGTTTGTTTTTCTACTTATTTCCTCAAGTAACTAGAAACTAAACCCAGATGGCAGCATTTGACTGAAATCTCAGCTAAAGAAATCTGCAGTAGCTTTAACTGTTCCTCCATGTAGGAAAAAGGCAGATCAGATGGTGATTATTGGTAAAGTTTGGTAGGAAACGGTTTTATTGTCTCTGTTTGTCTCAGTTCTTCAGGAAGGACCAGGGGGATTTCTTCATCGGCTGCTTGTTCCTGACGGAGCTCAGCACGCCCTTCGTCTCCCTGGGGAAGATCCTTATCCAGGTGAGACTAACACTATTGCTAATGCTAACTCCTGTTTACTGGGAGTACAGCCAGCTACTGGTGGAATTGTAAAAAGGTTCATGGGGTTGAGTATTTATTTAAAAAGGTTTGTTTCTTCAGATGAACAGAACTGATTTTTTTTTTGGTCAACACATGAATTATTGGTTATGTTTGTTTATTAATGCGAGTAAAAGGACTTATCTGGATTTTTAAAATATATAATAATAATGTTGGAGCAGTTGGAAACTTGGAGAGTTTAATCTGACTGATGCTTCAGATATTTTCCAGACTCAAAATGAAAATTAGACCCAAATATTAACAGATTGTCGAAACATTTTATGAGTTTTATTTTGGAGCTGCTGACTTCCTGGTTTGCCCCTCTGACAGGAAGTGATTGATGTAAGCTCTTCAGCTCTGGTCTTTTACTGAAGCGGGTCGATCGTTTCCCCTCAGGGCCTCATGAGGAGCGGTGATTACTGCTGCGGGACGAATTATTCACCTCTGAATATGATTTATTTCAGCTGCTGAAACTGGACCAGAACAACAAACATAACGAGTTTTACTTTTAATCAGAACCGTGCAGCAGCAGCGGTCTAGTCACAGGTTCTGTCTGTTCAGAGCAACAACAGACCAACGAGAGCTTCAAATTTCTTGGGAATCTGAATATTTATGCAGAACTTTAACAGAAAACTCGATTATGTTGTTTATTTTGACATTAAATTAAATTTATTTTCATTTGAAGAGCAGTTTGGCCTGGAAAGGTGTATGTAAACTTCTGGTTCCAGCTATATTTCAGCAGCACAACAAACATCAGAACTCGGTCCAGTTAGAGGTTCTGATCCGGTCCAGTGAGAGGTTCTGATCTCTGTAAACCCAGTGATTCATTCGGATCTCTGCTGACCTCTAGTGTCAACAGGAGGAACTGCGATGCTGCTGCTCCAGTCAGATCAGAACCTAGCAGACGTGTTTATTGGGTCGTTTGGTTCTGGTCAGATGACTTCCTGTTGTGTCTGGACCGCCAGGAAGTTCCCTCCTTTTATCAGAACCATGAAGCTCATTGGGCTCCTGCAGGTCTGGAGGTTTAACTAGAAGAAACATGAGAAAATTCAGAGACTTAAACCCGATCCAACCTTCCTCCAAGACATTTTTCCTTCTGCTTAACTTTCTGTTAGTACGCTGAGATACACAGGGATCTGTCTTTCTTCCTTCTTTTTCTTTATTGTTTTTTTTTGTCTTGATTTCTTTTTCTTGATTTTTTTCTTAATATTATTTCTTGATTTCTGTTTTGATTTTTCTTGATTTTCTTAATTTTTTCTGAATTTCCTTTTTCTTGATTTCTTTGATTTATTTCTGGATTTATTTCTCTTTTTTTTCCTTCTGTTTTGATTTCTTTCTCTTTTGATTTTCTTTTTGTTCTTTATCTCTTTTTTGTTCTTTCTCTTTATCTCTATCCTTCTTTCCTTTCTCCTTTTTCTTTCTTTCCTGATCAGAATCTGTTTCTTTAAATCTGGACATCAGAGGCTGAAATGAATATTTCTCATAAACGATGGAGAAAACTCAATGATTCATCTTTAATTCGGACCTCGGGGTTTGATGATGTCAGCTGAGTTTTCTTTAAAAGCATTGTTACATCCAGCGGTCCCAACCCGTCCTGGCACGATTCTGACTAATAGAACCTCTGACCGGGTCGGCTCATTAAAACACACCGACGTTCCCCACATGTTGGCGCTCATTATCCAGATTTCCTCCTGCAGCTCTGATGGATGGAAACTCACAGAACAACAGAGCAACCAAAACCGACCCGACCCGACCCGACCCGGGTCATCAGCATGATAAGAAAGCTTCATCAGAACGAAGCTTCTATTAACGAGTGGAGGGTTCTGATGCAACGAGTCCAACATGAATTAAAGCTAAATTAATCTGAATTTATCTAAAAATTTCTGTTTTCTAATAAATTACATTAACAGTGAAACTCCGCTGTACCTCTTTCTACCACATAGTAAGCTTGTATATACTGAGTTCCTGTGCAGTTTGGAAACATCTGGAACTAGATAGTGACGCGGCATCACTTCCTGTTTGACCCCAATTATTCAAAATCAAGCTTTGTGTTGTGTTTAAGGACCCAAAATAAAGTGGTACTTTTCAGTTTTCATCCATGTATTTTATGATCAGGTCGTCTGCTGGTTGAATTTTAATGTCTTCTTCCTCCTCTTCCTCTTCCGCCCCTCCAGCTGAGCCTCCAGGACTGCTGGCTGCATAAGGCCAACGGCGGCATGGTGCTGCTGACCTTCTTCATGTGCCGCATCGCCCTCTTCCCCTTCATGTACTGGATGTACGGCCGTCACTACGGCATCCCGCTGCACGCTGTTCCCTTCCACCTGCCGCTCGCCACCAACCTGGGTAACTGCTGCATCCTGGCGCCGCAGCTCTACTGGTTTGTGCTGCTGGTGAGGAAGGGCTACCGGCTGTACCTGCGGAGCCGCGGGGCGCCGCCCGCCAAGGAGGATTGATGCTGCGGCTGCGCTAACTGGACCCGTTACGGTACTGTAGTTCACCAGGACTGCCTGCTCTCTGTCGCTCCTCCTGGGCCTCCATACTCCAACTCCTCTGTAACAAAGCTGTTGCCTGAAGGACCTCTCACTCTGTCTGATTTTACTGCACTCTGAAGAAAGGTCACATTCACCTCATTGAGAGCGGGAGGCGGAGCTTCCTGGAGACTTTCTCTGATCTTTCACTCCTGCTGTTTCTACAGCTGCTGCTGTTGGAGAGGTTTGTTACGGCATTAACTGCTAGCCACTCGTGGTTGGTGGTTATGTTACAGCTCTGATGTCACGTCTCCTGGGAGCGCCTCATCCACATTTAAATCTGTTACAAGTCTGCATTAATATTCCAACTACACTGTTTATTTTTAAACTTTATTGGGGCGATTAAACGTTTCTGAAATTTCAGGGTGGCAGAAGTTTCAAGGGCTTATTTTTAGGATCTGATTTCATCGTTAAAATCGGAAACGGATTGGATCATCCAGGAGTTTTTTTTATTTACTGCTGTGTGATTTTTCTAATGTGAATTTCCTTTTTCATTGCATAATCCTAGTTTAGGTTGCACTGGAGGAGAGCGGGGTTAGGGCAGCTGGGAAGAGGCAGGATGATGATGGCTCAGGTTCTGGTCCAGTAAGGCTAATGCTAGCTTCTTAGCTGGACTTATTGTCCAGAAACCCAGTTTATTAACAAAAAGAAACAATTCAGCATGCCACCTTTATTAAGTCATCACAAAACTTCAACAGCCACATTTATTTAGTTATTTTTTCCACATTTTTTCCTTTATTTTTTCTTTTTCCACACTTTTACTTTATTTTTAGTATTTTCACATTTTTTCCTTTCTCAAATTTTTTCTTTTCTTTTTTATATTTCTTTTTTTTCTCTCTTTTGTTCCCAACAGTTTCATTAAAACCAGAAAAATGTAACACTAAAATATTCAAACCAACCAATCACGTGTGCAGATGAGCTGACCAATGAGCAGTCAGGGGGCGGGGCTTGCAGTGTGGTTGTAGCAGAGGCTCACTCTGTGCTCAGCTGAACCACTTAAACATTCAGACTCTGTTTTTCTCCTCCTCAATTCAGATCAGCTGTTTGAAGTTTTGTTTGAACCCCGTTGAGCCCCATTCCCGGACATGTCGCCCTGCTAACGAGTCTGACATCAGGAGATCAGAGGTCAGCCTCTCAGTGGTTCCATCAGTTTTGTGTGAACTTCTTTATCAGTGGCTGCCTGAAGCACTTAACAGGAATGACTGTATATGAAGATTTAAAGATTGAAAT
This sequence comes from Poecilia latipinna, assembly GCF_001443285.1. Taxonomy (NCBI): domain Eukaryota; kingdom Metazoa; phylum Chordata; class Actinopteri; order Cyprinodontiformes; family Poeciliidae; genus Poecilia; species Poecilia latipinna. The sequence continues at coordinate 247,711 of NW_015114895.1, forward strand.
CATGTTTTATTTTAGCTTGAGGACAGTTTTCTAACTCAAAATGAACCTGCTGAACATGGGAGGACCATTCCCTCATCCTGGTAGATATTTATCTGAAAGATAATCAACACTTATTGATTAGTTGTAGTTTGTTGTCTATATCATTAAAATATCTATAGAAAAGCTAATTATATTTTACATCTAGGGTTTGAAGACATGACGACTTTGTGTGTCAGATGATCTTATTGTTTCCTGTAACTTCTCTATGCAACAGAGGCCTCTGCAGCGCCGCATGCTGCGCCGCAGTCAGCCATAACGAAATCATCCTTTGACATAATAATCCAACGCTACGTTTCTAACTTTCCCGTCTGGTTGGTCAGATTTAAAGCTATAGGGTCATTATTGAAAACCGGATCAGGATTAATGTACTAGGCTACGTTCACACAGCAGATCTGGATTCTAAACGCTTATTTTTAATTTTTGTGCCACCATTCATGACACTAATTAAATACAACCACAATCAGTTTTCTGTGTGAGCGGTTTGTGACACCAAAATGAAGAAGAACGTAGCCGTCTTCCAGCAGTGCTCTGTCTACAGCAGTAAAGATGGCCGCCGCAGCACTCTGAATGGGTTTTAAAGTTATTCATAACCGACGGTATGGCCACCAGATCAGAACCGGATCACATCAGCTAACAAAACAGAAAACCCAGCTCACAGCAACGGCCTTTAGTGGAGAATCAGTCCGGATGGATGAAGTGAGGCCTGTTGCTCTGATCTGTTAACAGTTGGCTTCCTGGACCCAGCCTTGGGGATGGAGTAGAGCGTCTCCATGCTGGGAACTCTTTCCACCTGATAGTCCGGTAGATTCAGTTCTGTTGAAACCAAAACTTCACCATGTGATCCATCTCCAGCTGCTGTGGTTCTCTGGTTCTTGGTTGGTCGCTTGGAGACTGCAGCTAGCTTAAAGCTACTGTTGCTGGAAGTTCCAACCTTCATCCATAGCCAGTTGATTTCTGGGCCGGTTTTTGCCTGGTGCAGAACCGTGAAGCAGGCCTAACCAGATCTGACTCCATCTTCAGTGATTATCCAGCATTGCTAACACAGGCCTCAGTGATATAAGCTAGCAGAGCAAGCTAGGTTGTAGCAGAGCATGGGACTAAGCTGAGCCAGGAAGTGCTTTGTTGTTGTCTGGATTACTGATAGGATCAGTCAGAGTTCTGATCACTTCGTGGTTCTATTTCCTCCACCCACAAGCTAACAGAACATGGACACTTCGGTGTTTCAGATCATCAAACCAGGTTTTATATTAGACAAAGAGAAACAGAGTAGATACAACCTATTCATTAGGACCTGTCTGACAGCATGAAGTAGGCAAATCACATATCTGAAGAAATTCAAGGAACAGACTATAAATAAACATCCATCAGTCTGGAAAGAGTTACAGAACTGTCTAGAAGGTTCTGAGTTTCCAGAGAACCTCGGTAGAACCGGGATCCACACATAGAGAATCTTTCCAGGCTAAGCTACCAGAATGACTCCAGGAAAACATCAGGGACTCATCCAGGAGGTCCAAAAGAACCCACAGCAAAATTTTTATGACGCATTGGCTGGAACCATAGCTTCTCCCTTAGTTAAAGTCAGAGGTCACGACTGAACAATAAGTAAGAGAAACTGGGCAAAATGGCTTCTATGGGAGTGATCTAAGACCAGAACCACTGCTGACCCAAAACAGCACAAAGACTCATCCTGATCTTTCTGGAAGGTTTTGGTTCCGTTACGTCTGAATTAAAACATCAGCATTTCAGAACCATCCCTACATTCAAACACAGTGGTGGGGGCATCATGATGTGGGACTGCTTCACTGCTTCAGGACTTGGTGGATGGAATCATGAGTTCTGCTATTTGTCCGACCGTCGGTCAGGTCATGTTCTTAAACTCTGTAATGTCTCAAAAACCAAAACAGTGGTTTTGGAGTGGCTGAGTCACTTTAGCACGCCCTCAAACAGGTTAATCCAGCTAGAAAACCCTCCAGTGTCTGAATGAAATTAATTCAGTAAAGCAGCAAGGGTCAAAGTTCCTCCAGAGAGACTCATGAACACCTGGTGGAACCAGCAGTTTGGAGGTTTGGGGTGTGAATACTTTCCCCAGCGGACTGGGCGGGTTTCCTTTGTCTCACATGAAGTCTGGTTTGGTGATCTAAATCGTTGAAGTATCTCCTTAACTTGCTGAAGCGTTCCTGCAGATCATTCCTTTCTTCTCATTCGCTGGAGCCAGTCAGGTTAGAGTCCTCTGCTGCCCCCTGCTGGTGAGACTCATCCCTCCAGCCTCATGTTTTCCTCCATTCAGCTTCCATAAAACGTGTTGAAGAACAGGAATATGTTGCTGCTTCATTAATACATATTCTAAGGTTTTAATAAACCAGATACCTCAAACATTAATTATTCCTTGTTTTGCTTTTAAGATGAATCTTATCCGTTCTGAGAGCAGAAACCAGAACTTAAAGAAATTAATCAACCCATAAAAAAATCTGAGCCTCACATCCTCAATCGCACACATGTAGCATTTTTATTTAAAAACATTTTAATTAGTTTTTAATATTAATGTATTTGTGAACACATTAAGCATATCTTTATTTGTATGGCAAGTCACTAGTATCAAAAGTAAATCATAAATAACAGGATGTGCAGATTATAGGGCATTTTCACCAATTCATCTCGCCTTACCAGCTATTTTTAAACCATAAAACATTATTAATCTTTAACAGGAATGTGTTTCTTATTTAGTACACTGCTGTAGTTTTCCGTTTTGTTTTATAACTTGAACTTATGTTTTAGTGATTCTAAACTTGTAGTGATCAATTAAAATACCCTAAAATCCAGGAGGAAAGCACAAAAAAAACTTCTCGTTAATAAAATATGCACAAAGCGCCATTATGTCACTGTTGGTAAATAAAAATCAACCAAAACAAACAAAAGAAAATTATTAGAACAGGGGCGTCCAAACCTTTAGTCACTGGAATCTAAAGTACTCGCAGGCCAAAAATAAAAATAAGAAAATTAATTTTGTTTTCCGGTTTGTGAGAAAGGAATTTTATTCAATACAAAAAAAAAAAAAAAAAAACTTTAGAAGGATTTAATTATAAGAGAGGAATCTGGCTTCCAAATTATTTTTGGCTTGATTGAACAAATTTATTCTCAGTTATAAAAGCAGAATTTGGGTCAAAATGATTATGTTTAGCCTAATTTAATAAATTAAATAAAAGCTGGTTTAGGTGCAGGAAATTTTACTTTTCTGGATAAATGTTGTTCTACTCTTAAAAACCTGGAAATTAAAAGACAAACACTTTGTGTTGTACTGAACATTTTCCATTGTTAAAATATTATTTCTGTATTAATTTTACCTTGATTGAAAATATAATGCTGGACACCCTTAATGCATTAACATGCAGATTACTTTTTATACCAACCGCTTGCCATATATCCAGCTCATCAAAAGCTTTCAGTAATAATCCAGAACTTTTTTAGATCCATAAATTACAGTCCTAAGTAAACCAAAGAGTGCTGTTTATGGTGAGAATATAAAGTCAGATTTTTAATTTCAGTAAACTGAACTGACCTTCAATCTGTTTAACTTTATTTTTAGCATCTAGCCGTAAAAATACAGACTTCTATTAAAGTTTTATATTATAAATTCTGTTTTTCATTTTTGAAAATGGAGTTGGGCTGCAAAACAAATTCACCAGGATCTTCTAAATATTATTGGACGTAGTTTAGACTTGCAGGGCCACTTTATTAGGTACACCTGTTTTATGACTTCCCAACACAAAGCTGCTGAGCTAACTGGGATTTTCACCTACAACATGTTTTCCTGTTGGTTTATCAGCCGACTTCTTTAGAAAAGACAAATGTGATTTTGATTTATTCAACCTGTTTAAAAGAGCAATCCAAATTCTGTTATGTCTGACAATAAGCTGTACATTTCTCTAACTGGATATTTTTATGTTCATAACGTGAAAAAGTCTTAAGTTTTGGATCTACTAATATTTAAGCTTCCTCTTTCTGTTTTCAAAAAAACATAAAATAAACTGACTTTTTTTTTCCTTATTTAATCAGAAAATTACTGTAATATTGTGTGGTTTTAGAATTTTGTTTTGACTTAACAATTTTGTAAATAAGTTTGGCCACCCCTGTCCGTCTGAATCTGTACCACAGCATGTAGACGGTTCTGATGGGGGGGCGGTACCTAATAAAGTAGACATTTATGCCTCTGTTTCTACTTAGCGGTAGAAACTGATGATGTTTTGTCAGTTTTGTCCCCAACAATCAACCCATAGCGCGTCATTCCTGACCCGCCTTCGGCTGTAGGTCAACAGTCCGGTCCAGTTGGGGCCCAGTCCTTCAATCAGTGGTCAGAAAAACGTTGCATATTTGTCATCGTACTACATCGTACTAATAAGACGCTGTGCGCAACTTCCTTCTTCATCAAATGGAAACAAAATGGAGGCGTCAGATTTTAGCAGTTGAAGACCACGAGCCATTTCTCTCGCTAGGCTAGCACGTTTGTTTTGGTTGTATTTACCCAAAATGCCTTGCCCTGTTATCCTCTTCCTGCGTTTGGAGCAGTCTCCGGTCCGCTTGGCATTCACATATGCATTCAAACCGAACCAGAGTTCACTTAAACTGAACCCAGACCGAAATTTGGAGAACCAGAGTTTGATTAGCGTTCACACCTCTCCGACCGGACCGGACCACAGGGCTGACGAAAAAAGCTACGATTTTCTTCTGTTCTTGCGTTCAGACCGTTTTATTAAAGGTCAATTCAACGTTGACCAAGAAGACATTTTTGCTAACGGTTAGCATTTTATGCTAGCTTTAACATAAAGGTAAATTAGGATTGTTGATCTTCATGTTGGCTCTGTAGTTCAAAGATAATGATTTTGTTTATCAACTTAAACCCTTTAACAGATGTGGCAATTTAGCCATCTATTAGAATGTTAGCATGCTAATCTTTGAGCACTTTTTTGTCCAACAACACTTTGACCTCTGCTAGCTGTTATTTTACTGCTGAGTCACATCAAGGCCTTGATGAAGCCTTTGATATTGTTTCAGTCAGAGTGGATTTTAATTCATACATTCCTAATTAGTCAACATAAATAGCATAAGCTAACTTCAGAACTGCTGAGTCACTTTACGCTCAAAGCTGGCATGTCGATTAGCCAAATTTAACAAAAGTTTGTTTCTGACATAAAGTAACAATAGAAATTATTTATTAACTTCAGTGTGTCTGAATAAACTTTAGAGCCACTAATCAACAGAATGTGATGACGTAAACGGCCCCAAGCTACATATTTATGACCAAAATTTTAAAACAGTAGATCCACTTTACAATAATGCTTCCCTTCATAAATGTATAAATTCAGTGAATAGCCAGGATACATTTATAAATCACCAATAAGAAGCTTTAAGACTATTTCTACTAATTCAGACAGAATAACTGTTTGTTAAACTGGTTTAAAAAGTAATTTATTTTTATTAGACTTTAATAATGGTACTCCTGTCTTGAAAGCAGTGAAATTTAAACTCATTTTTTTTGCTGTTTTGTTGTGCTGTAAGTTGCTACGCGCCTTCAAATTAAAAGCATTAATAAGGTACGACTGGAGCTGGTTTAAATTCTACGATTTTTTTTTTACTAAAGACGGACTTCTGTAGCTTTTTGAAAACATTAAATTTAAGTCCAGCAAATGGCCTCCTTTTTCATTTTCTAAAAGGATAAAAATAAAAGTAAATGTAGTAAAATACTAAATAAATAAAAATAAAGTCATCTTGGTTCCTTTGGCCTTCAGGCCAGGAATCTCCTGATGCCAAACAAACTGTTTTTATTTGTTTTTGCTTTTAAGAAAATAAATTGAGTATTCAGAAATCGGGCGGTCATTTTCCTCTCTCAAGAACCAGAAGCTATAAAGATATAAAACCAGACGTTAGGAAGATGTTTTGTTTGCCAGAAAATAATAAGAACTGATTTTAAAACTTGAATTAACCCTGTTTTTATGCTGTTCTCTATAGAGTTGTGGGTCATTTGCACTAAAATGTTATTCCAGGGTACAGAGAGAGGCTGTGCTGGTCAGAACATTTCAGCCTAAAGCTAACGGACAAAACATGCAGCTAATTTAGATTAACACTAGGGGGCAGCAAATCACATGCTGGTCCACGAGCTGCAGCATCTCATCTGGTTTTCAGTAGAACAAGAGCATTTTTAGTAAAAACGTGCAAAAAAAAAACAAAACAAAAAAAAACATGCAACCCTGCTAAAATATGCATGTTATAGAAAATGAGATAGAAAGAATTAGTAATAAAAATTCAGGTTTTTAGTATAAAAGATGGAGGTTTTATGTGTACTGCAGCTTGGATCCAGTAATTTATTAGAATTGAGTGTTTTTAGTGATTTGTTGACCAGAGCCGGGCTGGAAGGGCCTTTCACAGATTGGATGGGGCCAACATCCCACATGTCGCCACTAGGGGTCAGCACTGACTCTGCTTGCTGGTTTTGCTTTTATTTATTGAATCCAATCAGCTCCACACAGAGGAACGTGGAGACGAGGTTTATTCCTCACTTATTTACCAGATATGTAGATTTTCAACACAAATTCACCCAAATTAAAGTGTTTTAGGTTAATTAATGTGGATTATTTGAGGCATTTGAACAGATTCAGAGCATGAAAATATGGAACCCATCGTTTTATGACAGCTGCCATATTTATTAAGCTAAAACATGTTCCTCACCTTTTGTTTTTATGAAAGTTTTTACATTTATCAGAACATTTAAATCTGGAGTTTGAGTTGGAGCGGCTGACGGTTTCTTCGTCAAGCTGGACCGGATCGTCCAGTCAGAACTTCCCCATTCCTCAAATAAATCCTGCATGTGGCTCAATAGAGAATAAATATCAGAGTAAAACTTTTCCTGGGGCTGAATTTGATCTGTTGACTGAACCGAACTTGGTCTCCGGTGCCTTGTGAAATATTTGATATATATCTACAAAACTGAGTTTAAAGAACTAAGTTGGCAGGCCGTGTTTATAGGTTGTGGCTGTGTTTATAGTATTCATTATTTAAAATTAAAGTTTGCAGAAATGAGGCTCATTAAAGTCAACTTTAGTTTTTAACTGATAGATTTCTGATGTAATGAGGTGAAAATCTTTATTTTCTAGTTTTGTAGCTATTAATTGGACATTCAGATAATTTCTTTCCATTGCTTGAGGTTTAAATTTTGGTTTCATTTGCTGTGTCTGTTGATTAGTGCAGAGGTGTCCAAAGTGTGGCTGATGGGCCGTTGTGGCCCTCAGAATCAGCTTGTTTGGTCCAAAATTCAAAACTGGTGAATTTTTTTAGAAAAGGTTTTAGATTTTAACTGAAGGAGGTAAAACACATACGAACCATGTTTTTTGCTTTTATTTAAATCTCAAACTTCCAGTGAATTTTACTGAAAAAATCTGGAAAAGACAATAAAACTGAAAATCGACCAAAAAATACTTGAGATAAAACTGAAATTAGGCTGTTTGTTTTCAACCTGACCTAAAATACTGTTCAGATTGAGGTTTTTGTCATTTAAATTTGGTCAGGATTGGCCCTGGAGTTCATCAGGGTGGACAGTTTGGATCCCTCTGCTTTAGTGTTTTGACGTTTGGAGTTCAGGCGTGACTCTCCTGTTCATATCACTTCATTTTCCCGACCGATTTGAACGCAGCACCTTCACAACCTTCAACACTCCCTGCCCCACTTATTTTTGATAACACTCTAGTTTTTTCATACATATTATCTCAGACTTAACGCATCTGTTCCGTTTTTTTTGTAGCGTGACTTTTTTCGGGGAAACTTTTCCTACCTGAAATGTGACTCAGCTGTTTTCTGAGATGATGCGGAGTTCTGTACTGTAGTTTGTGAAATGAGAGCACCCCTTTAAAATCCAATAAATTTGATTTGATAGACTGTTTGCTGTCTGCTTCGTCTCTGCACTGTGGCATTATTATTTGACGTTTTCCAGAATTCATATGAAAAATTAGCACCTATTTAATTATGTTTTTGTAGATTTACAGCAGCTAAAAATGTTCAGGCTTACTGAACGTTCCTGTGACGGAACCACAAACTTTATTTTTCCTAAATGTCGTCAAAACTGAAATCATCCAAGTGTCTTCATCAAGTCTTTGAGGCCAGGAAGGAGCTCCAGCAGCAGTCTGTTTTGCAATGAATCTGAAGATGCCTCTGACTGAAGACTGAAGACATGCTAATGAGGATCGAGGGAAAGGAAGGAAATGAGGCTGGATAAGAGGAAGTGACCAAGGAAGGTAGAAGATGAAGGTGTTAAGGAAAGGAAAAAAGGAAGGATGGATGAAAGAACAGAGGGAACGAAAGAAGATGTGAGAAATTAAATAGATTAGAGGAAGCAAGGAAAGCAGGTAAACAGAGAGGGATGCTAGGAAGGAAAGCAAGACAGCGGAGAGCAGCAAGGGGGAAAGGAAGGACATAAAGCAGGAAGGAAATGATGAAAGACGGAATGGAGGTAGAGAACAAGGATGGCAGTCTGGCTTCTTCTGGACCAAATTCCAGATATTTCCAGACCTTGACGGAAACCTGGAGGACATCCAAAGAGACGGAGGATTTGATGGGGTTCTTAGTTGTTGTGAAAAACGATTTCCCTTCAGAATAAAAGCTCTGGAGTAAACGGAAACATTTCCAGGTAACTTCAATCATCTCTGCTGTGAAGGCCCAGAATGAAACTGATCCCAACACACACACACACACCTCTCGACCCCCGGTTGAAGTGGCAGCTGAGGGACATACAAACATCTGAATAATCCCAGCTCCGCCTGCCCGTTTTATCTCTTCCCGCCCCCTTTATGTCCCAAAATACAGAGGCGACGCTGCGAAGCGTCAGGGAAGGAGCTGCGCCTGCCGGACTCTGGGGAGGCTCACCTCTCAGCGGGACGGGATGTGCTCCATGGCGCTGGCCGGCTCCGCTTCTCCTTCCTGCAGCAGCGAACGTCTGGAGGCAGCAGGAGCGTCCGGCAGATAGAGGTTCAGTTTGAAGAGAAGCAGCATGGAGGAGGGCGCAGTGAGCCGGGCGCTGGCCGGGTTCAGGGCCACGCTGGACGCCGCCGTCAGAGAGGTCCACGTGGACATTGGCGCCTTCAAGCAGCAAGTGGAGCACCGGATGGACGAGCTGCGGGCATCTAGCCGGCCGTTGAGTGACGCCGTGGCCCGGCTGCAGGAGGAGAACCTGCAGCTGCGGGCCCGGCTGGACGCCCTGAGCCGCGCCGTGGGGGAGCTGGCCGGGGCCCGTGGCCCAGTGAACGGCCACGACGAGGCCGGGCCGCCGGACTGGGCTGCACCAGAACCTGACTGGGGTGGGTCTGGACACGCTGAGGTGCCGGGACCGGGCAGCGACGACCCGGGTCCAGCTCCCTGGAGACTGAAGAGACACGCGGACACAAACGTGAGTTTTCCTCCTGCAGACAGAATTCTGGTCCAGGTTCTGGTCGGGATGTGACGGCATAAAATTCATTCCTGGTATCTGATGTGGTGGAGCGATAACAACACACATCATTGTTCCACCAGTGGATGATCAGAATGGTGGCCCGCCAGGCTGAGCTCCTGCCCCGCCAGGCTGAGCTCCTGCCCCACCAGGCTGAGCTTTGGTTATTTGGTTCAGGTTTAATATTTGGATTGTTTAAAACTTTATGGTTGATGTTTTAGCATTTTTGGTAATGTTTTCCAATAACTCATGTTTATCGAGGGATGTTTTCAATTTTTCTGTCAACTTTTAAAAGTTTTTAACAGCAAGCCATTGATTGACTGTCCTTGTGCCCCCATCATTGCCACAAGGATATTATTTGTTCATCAATTCATTCATTCATTTGAAACTGGCACCCTTTCAAATTAAATATTTAGTTGGCAAGCTTAATTTTTATCTCCAAACTCAACATCTAGCTCTGTGCTATCTAAATATTTTTTCTAACCTAAATATTTATTTCAGTATTTATCTCTAAACTGAATATTAAGTTCTGAGCCAGTTAGCTCGGAGCTAGCACAGAGCTACATGCTGCTTAGCTACCATGCAAATTTTCTTGCTGATAACCGGAAGTGGACTATCAAAATAAAAGCTGCGTCTTGCTAATCTCTATGAACTCCTGCTGGTGAATCTGAATCCATCAAAGCTGATGCGTCATTCAGCAGATCCTAAACGTCTGTTGTCCTGGAAACGGCTCATCCTGTCTTTCAAGCTAAAATGTTGTACAAGAAAAGAGGAAAAGAATTTTGACAGACATTCAGAAGACCCTGCTTTTGTTTTGGTAGTCCACTTCTGGTAAGCTAAATTAAGATAAATATTCATCTTGCTAAATAAATATTTAGTTTCAAACTGTGACATTTATAAATTAATGAAAAATCTGGTGAAATTATGACTTTGAAAAATGAACCCCTAGTTTTTTCAGACAGACTAAATAACCACATTATTACTGATAATTTATGGCACATTATTGTTCCTTATGAGCCATTGACAGACCTTAAAGAACCGTGTTACAGGAAGCAAAAATTAGGAAAATTCCAGGTTTTTGCTTTAAGTGCTGATTTCTACCATCATAAGATCAGAACCTGCATCAATAAATGGACCGAACATTCGGACCCTACCGACCAATCAAAGCCAGATTCTCTCATAAATACACCTTCAGACCTGGATGCTCAGGTGCATTGACAGCTTGGGGCTAACTGCCTTGCGCAGGGGCAACAGGTAGCTAAAGGAAGCTGAAATCGAACCCACAACCTTCCGACTCGACTGTTTCAGACAGACGGAGAAATCCAACACAAACGTAAAAACCAGAATTTCTGCCCTTTATGCAGTAAAGCACAGCCCTGTTAGAGTGTCGGTCTTTGACCTCTGACCCCACTGCACCGCCTTTCGGTGGCTAAAATGATTTTCCTGTTATTGGCTAAATGTGACGGTTTGAGGCTGCAACCCGAAACGGCCTTCTCCAGAACCGAGTGAAGCCCGGTTCTGGGCCGCCTGCTGCTCATGAGCCGTTTTTTTTTAACCCAGCGGGTCCTCCAAAGGGCGCGGGTATTTATGGGTTTGTGATTTGGGCTGCAGCAGGTCTGGATCTTCCTCTCTTATCTGAGGCACAAACTGTTCTCAGTCCCCAGCAGGGGGTCTGCAGGCTCCGTCTCTACACCTCAACCCAGATCGATGAGGAGCGATGAAGATTACACGTTTAAAACAGCAATCTGGGTTTCTGCTAACGTCAACGTGCCGCCATGTGGCACGGCCAGACATCACTCAGCAACTAATACAAGCCCACCCCCCTAATCGCTCAGGAATGCAGCCTCCGAGCCAAGTCGGGTCTCAAGTCTCCTGATGGAAAGTTGAAAAGCGTCTCCGTCGCTTCGACCCGTCAGCACACACACTTCAGAGAGACTAGCAGCTGTCCTCTGGAAACACACACCCTGCCAACATTCCTGCCTGCTGAAGTCACCTGGTCTTTAATCAACCCCCCACAGACTGACATCTGACCGATTAGCCCTCCGTCACACAGGGAGCCTGAGCAGGGAACCCTCCATACTGCCGCAGATCAGGCAATATTTCACCAACATTACAAAAAACCTGAACCATCAGTTCAAGATGGCGGCCGTTTTTCATTCATTTTTGCACTTAATTTGGTAATACTTATCACAGATCAATACATCTGCTGTCAAATCAAATATAATTGAATGCACAGAAATCATATTTACTCATATTTTTGGGATTTTTCAAGATGGCCACCATGATTGTGGAAAATTAATGTTTGTGCCAAACGTTAAATTTGATCCAAAACAAATATTTTCTCAATCTTTTGTTTTCCATTTCTGGTGGCCATTTTTCTAAATGGTCATCATAGTTTTAATAGATGGCACTTTAATTCTGGCACTAAAATTGCCAGAAGTTTTTAGCCACAGCTAACCAAAAAAATTAGGAGTCTAAATTTTTTAAAATTTTCTTCAGTTTATAATTTTTTTCAGTTTAAAAACAATTTTTCATCTTCAAATATTTTTACTGTTCAGGGCTGCACAGTGGCGCAGTTGGTAGAGCTGTTTACTTGCAACAAGAAGGTTCTGGGTTCGATTCCCAGCCCGTGGTCTTTCTGCTTGGAGTTTGCATGTTCTCCCTGTGCATGGTGGGTTCTCCAGCTTCCTCCCACAGTCCAAAAACATGACTGTCAGGTTAATTGGGTTCTCTAAATTATCCTGAGTGTGTGTGTGCATAATCTGTCTCTGCAACAGACTGGTGACCTATTCAGGTGACCCTGCCTCTCACGCGTTGACAGCTGGAGACAGGAACCAGCACCGCTCCTGACCCCACTCGGGACCAGTAGGGATTAGGGTGTAAGAACATGGATGGATGGATTATCTGTTCAGTAGAGGGTCTCTGGCCCCCGGTGGCCCCCATCCAGAGCCGCCCCTGGCGATTGCTGAGTAATTTCCAGAACCTTTGGATTTGTGCTGCTGACATCATGTCGATGCTTTTAGGGGTTAGTGATCCGGACCCAGCGGGTCGGCTGGAGGATTATCCGGGTCAGACAGCCAGACTCAGATTCCCAAAGACCAGCGATAATCTCCAGCCGACGACGGACTGACGCAAGAACTGTATCTCATGATGGCCGCAGCGTTGCATGCTGGGAAAACGGCCCGGCGGGCTCGGCGTTCTGCCTGAAGTCCAAAGGGTTCGTTTGGGTCTATATTGGGACAGACGGAGAGGGCAGCGGAAACTCCTGGAATCTAAAATAGATCCGCCTGTCAGAGAAAGAGCTGCTGGCAGCTGGCGGCCCAAATGCCCAGAACCGGGTTCAGAACCAGAACCGGGTTCAGACCCAAAACCGGGTTCACAACCAGAGCTGGGTTAATAATAACAGACTAACTAGAACATTTCTGAAGAAATTTAAACGGGGCCTGCCAAAGTGTGCCCATCTAATGCTACAAATTAGCATCAATGCTAAAGTAAGCTGCAATGTACTCAATAGCATGTGGAGAGTCACAAATATGTTGAGTAACATGGACTTACTCCATTCTGTATGTAAAAATTAGTGTACAAGTTAAAATGAGCCAAATTGCTAACATTAGCCTAAATGCTGTCGCTAGCATGTTGTTTTACATTTACTTCCTCTATTCAGTATACTAAGTGTGACTAATAAATAAGAAAAATAGATAAAAGCTATTTTTAGGGAAAAGGCTAATGCCAATGGGGAGCAGTGAAATGCTAAGCTTGCTCTAGAAAACAACCATCCTAGAGTTTCCACCAGACCAGAGGTTCCCCTGCAAAGAGAAAGCTCCCTACAAACAGAGGAGACCAAGGAAAGACAGACCTTGAATCAACGAGGGGTCGCCATGCATAGTTTGGCCCGGCCTTTGCATTGACCCACATCCAGGTTGCAAACAGA